>NW_015164202.1:375707-414242 GCF_001447785.1 Gekko japonicus
GGTGATCCTGCTGGGGCGGCATCCCTGATGGATTAAAGTGCCCTGGTCCTGCTCCTACACCTGACAGACACTGGCCTGTCTGGTGTTGGGGGGATTGTTTTTAAAGGCATCGCAGAGGCTGGGCCAGCAGCAGGGCTAAGGCAATCCTGTTGAGCAAACCTGCCCAGCGGCTGTAAGCATCCTGCTGTCTGTCCAGTGTTGGAGGGGGAGAGGGGAGGAGTATTAGAAGCCACTGTGGAGGCTGGGCCGGCAGGATCATTAAGGCATTACAGCTGGGGCGGGCTCCCTTGTGGCTTTAAGCACCCTGCAACCACTGCTGCACCTGACAGACAGCTGCCTGTTAGTTGTAGGAGGTGGGGGGAATGTGTTGGAAGCCATGAAAGAGACTGGGCCAGCAGCATTACTGCATCTCACAGGTGGTTGTTGGCTATTCCTGATTTCCTTAACTGTCATGAGCTGTCTGCAGTCCCCTGTAACTGTTGGCTTTTTTTACCTTAGAACACTGAGGTCTGCAGCTGACCAATCAGAGAGTGGGGGGTGCATGGAGGCAGCCACCTGGGAGCTGCATAAGAATCAATGGGGGAGCACATTTCCCCCCTTTTGACCCACATAGGGGTCGAATTTCTAAAAATCCATTCTTAGCAAGCATCTACGCCATGGTAGGTGCACTCTCCCTGAATTTGGTGTCTCTAGGTCAAGCGGTTTGGCCTGGGTGTTGATTTTATGGTGAGGGGACTTTCTTTTTATATATATAGATGTCATATCAAATGTAAAATAAAACATGTTTTGTTGCTTCTAGAACAGTGTTCCCAATATTTTGTTGCTGAAAAAGAAATGTGTTGTTGTATTGCAAAAAAAATTATTTTGCTTGGACAGAACTGTCTGCAGCCTGTATGCCTCTATGGGCTGTTGTTGGCCCTCCAGAAGATCTAGTTGGCCACTGTGTGAAACAGGATGTTGGACTAGATGGACCATTGGTCTGATCCAGCAGGGCTCTTCTTATGTATTTATGCAGCATGCACCAACACAAAATTCCAGTTGTGGGGAGAATAAGGTGCAAAAAATGCCTGAGCATTTTGTTCTAGAACAATGGTTTGCACTCCTTTGAAATCATTATCATAGCATTGGCCACAATGCGAGCCCCAACTCCCGCCGAGCTTGCACTGGTGGGAGGGGGCTGATTTGCCTCCTTGTGAGGCAGGAAGAGACAGCGCATATTTAGGCTCGGCTCCCGCCCCCTGCCTCAGCAGTCCTCCGGTGTGCTCGGAGGGGAAGGAGCACATCCTTTGGCGTGCTTACCTGAAGTCCAGAGCAAAAGTGGAGCAGAGATCTTGCCGGCAGGGAGACCCACCAGCAGTGTACTGGTGTTGATGCTGAGAAGGCCCAGTGCGGTGTGCTTTTACTGACAGCAGCAGCAGGTTCCTGTGGTGGCGAAAGAAGAACGAGCAACTGGGGAAGCCAGCAGTGGCGGTGTGACTCGTGGTGCGGCAACCAGGCCTTCGGGAGGCAACGCGGGTCTCTAAGCAGTAGCGGCACTTGAGGCAGGACTCTCCCAAGGCTACTGACAGCATTGGCGAGGAGCTACTGACAAGGCTCAGAGAGGCGGCGGTGGACTTGCGGCGGCAGTGCAACATAGGTGGCCAAAGGACCTGAGGCAGCCACAGAGCAGCTCTTCGCGGCGGCCCCATCAGTTTGTTAAAAACAAAACACATCTCCTTGTTAAGTTAGGATGGGATTAATTAGAGGGTGAGACCTAGGGGTCTCAAACTGGCAGTTGGTGAGGGGCCACACTGGCGGCTTGATGTGAGGGGCCGCGTTGGCGGCTTGGTAGCTGGCCGAGGCCTGCCCACAGTGGCAGCTTGCTCCTTGGATCGGGGGCTGCATCTTGGCTGGATTTAGAGCCACGCCTCTCAGCTGCTTAAAACAAATTGTCACTTCTTTTTGCAGTAGGCAAACCATTCATGGGGATGTGGGAGGCTGCATTTGGTAAAACGACTGGGCTACCCCCTACTCTTAACTTTACTTCCACGGGTCCAGACCTTGCAGCGTCTAAGGGGTGGCAGCAGGGTAAGGCTGCCTCATGGCCCCGTTCTCCCCTTCACTCATTTCGTTAATCCTCTGATAATTTTTAGGGGCAGTGGGTTGGTTTTTACTGGCCAATCTCAGCCTGTGGATTGGCAGTTGGTAGGGCTGACAAGTTTTTACTGTCAGTCCCACCTCCCCATGCATACTTAACAGGCCTCTAGGGGCTTTCTTTATGTGGGGCAGCCATTTTAAGGGCAGTTCTTGGGCGGCCATTTCCTGTTAGGTAATCTGGTGGCCATTTTACATAGTTTTTTGGTGGCCATTTTTGAGTTAAATTGGTGGTCATTTTAAAGCGGTACTTTTGGCAGTTGTTTCTAGGAGTGCTTTAGGCTGTCAATTAAAAAAAATAGGAAAAGGAATTAAAACACTGAAAGAAAAGAAATCCCCATTCCTCCACTTGGTTCTGTCACTGCTGTTCTCTCAAGGACAGTGCTGGAAAGAACTCTGACAGCCCCACCTGCCTCACGGGATGTCCATGGGGGGGGGGAAGTACTCTGAGTGAAGGGCTGAGTATAAATCCAACCTCCTTCCTTCCTCCATTCACTTTTGCTGGCATGGTTTTTAGGCTTGGATTTATAAGGGAATTAATCTCTTTCTCATTGCCTTGATGGCATTTTGAGAGGGGATGTGTCTCAGTGAATGACCATCTGCTTGGTATGCAGATGGTCCCAGGTTCAATCCCCAGCATCTTTAGTTAGTGGATTTGGCAGTAGGTGGTATGAGAGACCTCTGCCTAAGACTTGGAGAGCATTTGCCAGGCTGCATAGGCAATAATAATTTAGCAAGCCTGAAAGCGGACAGTGCTAATGAAGGGGTTATTCCTTATAAGAATAAATAATCATAAGAATTGATTCCCTACTTATTGCAGCAGAGCTTATTTATATTTGAGACGGGAGACAGGGATTGCTATTAAAAACAACATTTTTACAGGGTTTTATTCAGGAAATGACAATGTACATTGCCAATCTTCAGATTACAATATTTGGCCCCTAATGCATAGGGATGTATGTTAAATGTAGTGGTTGGGTAGCAGCAAACTCTAATCTGGAGAACCAGGTATGATTTCCCATTCTTCTGCATAAGCCAGCTGGGTGACCATGGGTCAGTCAAAGTTCTCTGAGAGCTGTTCTTTCAAGAGCGGTCTCTCATAGCTCTCTCAGCCCCACCTATCTCACAGGGTATCTGTTAGGGCTCTAGAGAGCTCTTCAAAAAAATTGGAGAAATCAAGGGAGTGTTCCATGAAAAGCTGGCCGTGATAAAGGACAAAAATGGTAGGGACCTAACAGAAGCAGAAGATATTAGGAAAAGATAGCAAGAATACACAGAAGAACTATACAAGAAAGACCTCGATGTCCTTGACAACCATGATGGTATAATCACTGACCTCAAGCCAGACATCCTGGAATGTGAAGTTAAATGGGCCTTAGAAAGCATTACTAACAACAAAGCTAGTGGAGGTGATGGTATCCCAGCTGAGCTATTCAAAGTCTTTGATGCTGTTAAAGTGCTGCATTCAATTTGCCAGCAAATTTGGAAAACGCAACACTGGCCACAGGATTGGAAAAGGTCAGTATACATTCCAATCCCAAAGAAGGGCAATGCCAAGGAATGTTCAAACTATTGCACAATTGCACTCATTTCACACACTAGCAAGGTCATGCTAAAGATTCTACAAGCTAGCTTCAGCAGTACGTGGATAGAGAACTGCCAGAAGTACAAGCTGGGTTTCGAAGAGGTAGAGGAACTAGAGATCAAATTGCCAACATTCGCTGGATTATGGAGAAAGCAAGAGAGTACCAGAAAAACATCTACTTCTGCTTCATTGACTATGCTAAAGCCTTTGACTGTGTGGATCACAACAAACTATGGCAGGTCCTTAAAGAGATGGGAGTACCAGACCACCTCACATGTCTCTTGAGAAACCTGTATAAGGGCCAAGAAGCGACAGTTAGAACCGGATACGGAACAACTGATTGGTTCAGCATAGGAAAAGGAGTACGACAAGGATGTATACTGTCACCTTGCTTATTTAATATATATGCAGAGTACATCATGCGAAATGCTGGCCTGGATGAATCACAAGCGGGAATTAAGATTGCTGGGGAAAAGATCAACAACCTCAGATATGCAGACGATACCACTCTAATGGCAGAAAGTGAAGAGGACCTAAAGAGCCTCTTGCTCAGGGTAAAAGAGGAGAGCGCAAAAGTGGGCTTGAAGCTCAACATCAAAAAAACTAAGATCATGGCATCCGGCCCCATCACTCCTTGGCAAATAGAAGGGGAAGCTGTGGAAGTAGTGACAGACTTCACGTTCCTGGGATCCCAGATCACCGCAGACTGTGACTGCAGCCATGAAATTAAAAGACGCCTGCTCCTTGGGAGGAAAGCGATGGCGAACCTAAACAGCATGATAAAAAGTAGAGACATCACCCTGCCAACAAAAGTCCGCATGGTCAAAGCAATGGTATTCCCAGTAGTCATGTATGGCTGCGAGAGTTGGACTATAAGGAAGGCCGAGCGCCGAAGAATAGATTCTTTTGAACTATGGTGCTGGAGGAGACTCTTGAGAGTCCCTTGGACTGCAAGGAGATCAAATCAGTCAATCCTCAAAGAAATCAACCCTGACTGTTCCCTGGAAGGCCAGATAATGAAACTGAAGCTCAAATACTTTGGCCACCAAATGAGAAGGGAGCACTCACTGGAGAAGACCCTGATGCTGGGAAAGATTGAAGGTCAAAGAAGACGGGGACGGCAAAGGATGAGATGGTTAGAGAGTGTCATAGATGCAACAAACATGAAATTGAGCAAACTTCAGAGGACAGCGGAAGACAGGAAGGCCTGGCGTGATCTGGTCCATGGGGTCACGGAGAGTTGGACTCGACTGTACAACTGAACAAAAACAATCGAAAATAGTAAGCTGAAAATAGCCCTTTGTTGACTATGCAATCACTCAAAAATTCTTGAAAATATCCTTCCTTTTCCCTCCTATGTTATATACTATTGCTGTTGCTTTTTAAACTATATGTTACAGAGTACTCCCTCAAAGGGAGAGAAGGTGGCATAGTATAGCCTGATGTTAGCAGATCTTGGAACCTAAGCAGGGTCAATACTTGGAAGGAAGACCATCAAGGAAAACTCTGCAGAGGAATGCAATGGCAAACCACCTCTGCTTCTCACTTGCCTTGAAAGCCCCTTGATGGGGTCGCCATAATTCAGCTGCAGCTTAATGGCACTTTACACACACACATTCCCTCAAAGCAGTGTTTTGGGGCTATGATGAAATTGTATACTTAGTCAAAGCCCCATTAATTGTATATCCACATAGGGCTGATTTTTTTAAGTTGTTCCAGCAAGATTCATATGCCTGAGAAACAGCCTCCAAACCAGCTTCCTATATGTCTTTAGGTGACTTGGTGACAGTGTAAGGTTGTGCAGTATCATACTGCAAAGTTTCACCAATATTACTGAAACTATTCTATTGTCTGTCAGACTTCCTTGGATGTTTCATGTGAGTAGGAACCTTAAAATTTTCAGATATTGATTAGACTTTTTACTAATAGTTTAATAACCTACCTGGAAGAATTTTATCTTAATTTAAAGTTACAAAGGCAGGGACAATTAAAAAGCTGGTGACGCAAAGGGTATACATAGAAGAGCATACACAGAGAAGCAGATATGTAATCCAGGGGCTGTTGATTTATTAAAGAACCGAATGAAGCTGAAGTCAGCAAAGCAAAACTATCACAGTTGAAAAGAATTGAGCACTTTAAACTATTCTTTAAAACAGAGATTAACTGGCTGAAGAGGCTCAGATTTTATTATTATAACAAAACACTATAAAGCCAAGAGAATGTTGTGAGCAATGTTCTTCGAAATCAGCTTATTTCTATTCATATTTTCTTTCCCTTGATCAATTCACGAATTGCTTTTTGCTTTTCACAAGGTTCTGTATAAAGTGGGTGGAAATGGCCATTCACTGGAATAAAAAAGAGGCAGCAAGAGGACCGGGGGAGGGGAACCCCATATAATGTTGCATTAGCATGAGTTTCCAAGGGTGACTAAAGGGCAGAGGGGGGAATAAAACCATGCCTTTTCCCCATCAGGTATTTCTGTCCTTTTGGGGATTTGAAACAATTTGAAGTATGAATTATTTAATTTAGCCTTTGCCAAAATGGAAGGTTACTAGTGATTTTAGAACTTCTTGCATTAGTAATAGAAGTTTGTGCACTGGAAATCTTCTTTGAAAGGAACCTGAAACAAGTTAGATGGCAGGTAAGTTTGCACTGCAAGAGCTTCTGACAGCTTGTCAAAGTTCTACTTTTCTCACATTCAATCAACTCCTCTTTTCTAAAGAAAAGAGCAAAATAATATGTCAAAGTGAAAACTACAGAAACCGAGCACAGCAACAGGAACTAGCCAGCTCTCAGACCTATTAACTTAGGAGAAGGATACCACCATAAACTTGTGTAAAGGATACCTGCTACGGATTATAATTTCTCTGGTCAAGTAATGGCACCATTAGAGACCAATTAGGACTTGGGGTCTTGCTACTGACTGTCCATGTCTGACAGAAACTGAAGCTCTGGAAAGAGGAGAGGAACAAGGCACCTTGTGCTTTATTGCTAACGATTCCCCACAATTAATTTGCCACTGCATTGACTGCAATTAATTTGAAAGCAAACTCAGCAGAGACAATGCTTTAATTACAAGGGATTTTAGACCAGTAAAGTTGGGTCAATATAGCCATAATTATCAAAGGAGATAGAAAAACAAATTGAATAGTTTATTTGCTTAAAGTCCTAATGGCATCATTAGCCATTCTACCAGAGCTTTGTAGCAGCCAATGAAAATGCTGGCAATTCTAATGCCAGTTCTGTCTGACAAATTGTAATGTAGAGATGTTTCATTTTATTTTAAATATTTTAGGTAGCAATGACTTTGGCTGTGGCATTCCCCCATCAATGCTCTCATATTTTTCTCGCATAAGAACATAAGAGAAGCCAATGTTGGATCAGGCCAATGGCCCATCCAGTCCAACACTCTGTCACACAATGGCCAAAAATACCAGGTGCCTTCAGGAGGTCCAGCAGTGGGGCCAGGACACTAGAAGCCCTCCCACTGTTGCCCCCCTCAAGCACCAAGAATACAGAGCATCACTTGCCCCAACCTGAGAGTTCCTATCTATACCTTGTGGCTAATAGCCACTGATGGACTTCTGCTCCATATGCTTATCTAATTCCCTCTTAAAGTTGTCCATGCTTGTAGCCGTCACCACCTCCTGTGGCAGTGAATTCCAAGTTTTAATCACTCTTTGGGTGAAGAAGTACTTCCTTTTATCTGTTATAACCCGACTGCTCAGCAATTTTATTGAGTGCCCACGAGTTCCTGTACTGTGAGAAAGGGAGAAAAATATTTCTTTCTCAACCTGCTCTACCCCATGCATAATCTTATAAACCTCGATCATGTCACCCCTCAGCCGTCATATCTCCAAGCTAAAGAGCCCCAAGCATTTTAACCTTTATTCATAGGGAAAGTGTTCCAACCCTTTTATCATTCTAGTTTCCCTTTTCTGCACTTTTTCCAAAGCTATAATATCCTTTTTGAGGTGTGGTGACCTTGTTACCTCTCCCATCTGAGGTAACAAGCAAGAGTCAATTCTATCCCATAACAGGAAGAGGGAGAAGATAGTGGAATGAGGCAAGAGGAACAATCCTGTATCAAATCAAACAGTCTTTTAAATGTTTAAAGGAAATATTTCCTGGTTGCACCATGGTCACCAGATGTCAATAGACAGTTGGCTGGATATAGTCACATCACTGTTACTGAGCTGTGGAGACTATTGCTGCCATACTAAGCAGACTTATACCTTTCTAACTATGGCTTAAAGGTATGTAATTTATTACGGGACAGGAAATAATATAGTGGATATTCTTTAAAGGGTGCAATGCATGTTCCGTTTTCCAGTACTCTGGCTTGATGGAAAGAGAATCCCAGTTCCTTAGGCACATACCGTAAAAGATGACTTGCCTCTTGACATTGATCCAGCATTGCTTTCTGAGCACTAGTCCAGAATTGACCTGTTTCCTTTTTGAATCCTCACTTGCATACTTTAACATTTCAAATGAGTGATGCTGTTGTATTGTAGGCTGGCTACACATCAAACTACTTACAAGGATTTAAACAACATAGATGCACTGCAAAGCTAGTGTGGTGTAATAGTTACAGTGTCAGATTAGGACCATGGACTAAATGTGACAGCATCCATGAATCCAATTTGGGATATCAGCGCCATTTTAAAGTCTAATATGAGCTGCGGTGGCTCAAGTGGTTAAGACGCTGAACTGCAGGCTGTGGAAGGTCGGTAGTTCAGCAGTTCAAGACCTGGGTGCCGCATGACGGAGTGAGCTCCCGTCTCTAGTTCCAGCTCCTGCCAACCTAGCAGTTTGAAAGCAAGAAATTGCAAGTAGATAAATAGGTACCACTTAAGTGGGAAGGTAACAGCGTTCCGTGCACCTTGGTGTTTAGTCATGCCGGCCACATGACCACTGAAATGTCTTCGGACAGCGCTGACTCTTTGGCTTTGAAACGGAGATGAGAACCGCAATGCTAGAGTCGGACTCGACTGGCTTTCGAGCAAGGGAACCTTTACCTTTACTATGGGTGATTTAAACCAAGATGGATAGCTGTGTTAGTTTGTCTGCAGCAGTAGAAAAGACTAAGAGTCCAGTAGCAACTTAAAGACTAACAACATTTGTGGTAGGGTATGAGGTTTAGTGAGTCACTGCTCACTTTTTCAAATACAGCCAGAATGTGAGTACATCTTTCCTATATGTAGGAAAGTGCCGTGATTTCAGATGCCAAATGACATTAGCAGGCAAATTACAATAGCAGGTGTGATTGGATTATCTGAAGAAGTGAACAGTGACTCTGCCACATATTTTGTTAGTCTTTAAGGTGCTACTGGACTCTTGTTCTTTTCTACTGCTACAGACAGACTAAAACAGCTACCCATCTTGATACATAACTTATTTGTGAGATACTCCATATAAAACCATTAAGTTTTTATGTTTGTTGTCATTTTGTCTTTGTTTTATCTGAAAAACTACTAATTCAGATATTTTTAAAGACCTAATCTTGTTTAAAATGCACACTGCCACTCTGAGGAATGATTTTGTCTACGATGGCTGAGATCGCCAAATAAAATGATAGGGGGCTTAGCTGAAAAAAGTGAGGTTAAAATGAGCCTTTCAGAATCCCTTTTCTGAATATGATTGCAAAATTAATACCCATCCATCACAGAGCCATTTTTTGGGGGGCATCAAATTGAATTCTCCAGTGTTATTAATGTTAGATAAACCCCAAAGGGTTACTAAAACGTGCTTGGTTCTTTGATCTAGTTCAAGGATACTGGAAGTTTTTTCACAAATGGTTTAGAAACTTTGGGCTTAGTTTGATACAGATTTGTGTTTGAAAAGTTCCACACATTTGCTGTACTAGTTCAAAACTTGGTTTAATTCATCACGAAGCAATTATTTCTAGAAGGCTCTTTAGAGATGCTGCTTTTGTATTTTTACCAGTCCATCAGTTTTGTAGTTCCAGAACCCACACAATATACATCTGGCTTCTATAAATATTATAATTATCTAATTTATGAGAAAGCAATATAGTGGTGTTAGAAAACTGCTTGGCTTTAACTAGGTAATAGCCTCAGTCTATCTGTGCCTAGCTGCTACTACTGTGCAGCCCCATAGCTAGCAGCTAGCTTGGAAGGATCCATTATGGCAGCAGTTGCAGGTTGGGATACATATTTAGAGATTAATTAGAATTGCTGAGAAATATACTCAGAAGTGAACATACCATGCCGAAAAACCATGGATCAACTTTTCTTGGCCTCACTGATTACTGGCTGACTTGACCACCAAGCTGGACAGCTTTTGAGTTGTACAGTAGCCATGGTAGATGAGTTTTGTGCATTTATGACTTGCAATCAGTTTTGTACCTGTGCAGAGGGTGAAATCTATCTCCACTTGGGCTCTAGATTGGAAAGTTTGGCAGATGTTAATGGTTAATCTGTCAGACTGATGGATACTCTTTCCACTGCTGCCTCCTCCGCTTCTCTCCATGCCAGCGCTCCTGGCCGCACACAGGGTCCAGCTTGCTGTGGCGGTTCAGCACGGTCTTCGGCTGCTGCCCCCCTCACTGGGAGATGCCCATCATTACTCCGGGTGCTCAGACCATGTGGCCTGCGGTGGCCTCCTGCTGCCACACTCCCCCGGCACAAAGCTTTGTGCCTAGGCTGTGCTCCCCCCCTTTTGTCTGTCTTCGGGCTGCACCAGGTGCCTGCTTAGCCTTCGGCCCCAGCCAGGCCGCCAGGGCCCATTTGTGTGCGGCGGCTGGGCACTTCCTTCCGACGCCCCCCTTGGCCCGCAGCAGCAAGCCCCAGTGTTTGGCTTCTGTCCTGGCGCCATGCCAGACGGTGGGGGGCATGGGGAGACAGTTGGGCGAGGGGGACCCGGGATGGCTATGTGATCGGAGGCATGCGGCTCACCGGTGGCTCCGGTCATGCGAGGGTGGCTGCCTCTGCGGCTGGCGTGGGCCTCATCAATGTCGGGGGGGGGTTGCTACTGCACTACTGGGTTCAGTGGGGGGCCCTCTGATGGTACACGAGGGGAGGTGCCAGGCAAAGCTGGGGATCGACACCCCCCGGTAGCAGGTGGCCCCCTTGTGCTCAGAGGTTGAGTGGTGCACAGAACCTTCATGTGCATGCACACAAACTGGGCTTTACAGCACATGACAATTTTCAATTAATGCTTACATTCAGATCTCGGCTAGCCTTATCTTGTCAGATCTCAGCATCTAAGCAGGGTCATCTCCGGTTAGCATTTGGATGGGAGACTGCCAAGGAAGTCCAGGTTCCCTATGCAAAGGCAGGCAATGGCAGGCCACCTCTGGCTCCTCAGCACACCCCTGGTATGAGACCGAGAGCAAGGACTCATCAGGTGAGACCTCTTCTGCAGGGGATGGCAGGCTGCCCTCAAGCGATTATTGGGCTGTAGCAGCCCATGAGCCGGGATTGCTGGCTTAGGCAATACACCGTATGGCCTTGACCACTCGGGTCAATGGGGATCCTGGGGCGGTATGGGATGATATGGATGTGTCTGATCCATTGTCCATATTGTCCACGTTCTCGAATGGGGAGGATCCGCTGGGGCGTCACTTATCAGGTGACATTCGGGATAGTATTTTAGATGGGTATTACGTTAACATCTTTACCTTTCAAAAGAAATGGAGGGATACATCTTATAGACCCTGATAAAGATGAAGAACCATTCCAACAATTAACATAATACTTACTTATGGCAGCCAAAACTACGATTGCAGCCACTTGGAAGTCACCCAAACCACCAAATATAGATGACTAGAGAAATAAAGTGTGGGAACAATTCCTTATGGACAAAATCAGTGACTCCTTGAACAGAGCTCAAACCAATCTTCAGATGACACAGTCCAACTTTGTACGGACCTGGTTTCCTTACCTTCAATATGTGGCAGAGAATGATCTACTCCCAAGCAACCCAATTTTTGCATCCTGGTTACACCTATGAACAAAGAAAGCACATCACACCCGAGCAACATAAATTCCCAACTGATTCAAATAGCCTCATCAGTGTATAGTATTCACAGGCAGCCTCACAATGCTGAATCTCAGTAGACACACATTTTATTAAACAAGCTCAGTAATCACATTTTTCAAAGTGCTCCCAGTTTGTTGTTCTGACATAGATATTTCTCTATCAAATTAAGCTGTTGATTCATATATATATTATTCAGCTTTATCCTGTTTTGTTTTTATCGTATGGATGTTGTATTTTATAATGAAAAATTTGAATAAAAGAAATTTATTAAAAAAAGAGAGAAAGAAATGGGATGAGGGCCGCACTCCAATGTCGGACAGGAAGGAGAGGAGGACAGACACGAGGAGGTGGAGTGCACTTTCCTCAACTGGATTTCTGGTTATTTGGTATATGTGGGAGTGGTGGCTATGGTATACCCAGAAAGGGGTTGGCATCTGCTTAACCACATGAGCAACGTGATTAAAGCCAGGGTTCTGGCTGGTCAGGGCCCGGCGATAGACTACAACGAGACATGCCGTAAGTTGGCTTCATGCAATGACAGGGCACGGTGGGACTTGCTACAAAACAAAGTTTGGCTCCTGGGGGTTGGTCCATGCATAAAAAGGTAAGGAGAGGTCAAACTCAATCGAGGGACCGCATGGCGGGATCGGTTGCAAGGGGTCTGCTGGGAATATAACCAAGGGCGCTGCCGGAGGACATGGTGTAAATTCAGCCACAGTTGTGAACTGTGCAGTGGGGGGCACGAGAGGGTTTATTCCACATGGTCACTGAGTGGCCATGAGCCCTTTCAAGGCGGCAAGCCCTCCTCTGGTGGTGCCACCAACAAAGGGGGAAGAGGGTCTTTCAGCACCTCAGCCACTTCCTCTTCGAGACACTAGCGCCCCTAGGGGTTTCTGATCCTTGGTGGTCACCCCAGTGCAGGTGTCGGCCTTGAGACCACTCCTGATGGCCTACCCATCCAAGGAGGCCAGCCAATATATCTTGGAGGGGTTCACCAATGGCTTTCCCATCCCTTTCAACGGCCCGCGCATTGCCACGGATTCAGACAACCTGAGGTCAGCCGTGAAGCTGCCTGATGTGGTTGCCAAGAAGCTCCAGAAGGAGCGGTCCATGGGGCACATTGCTGGCCCATTTAGCACACCTCCCTTAGTGAACCTCAGGGTATCCCCCTTGGGGGTAGTGCCTAAGAAGATGCCGAGTATCACCTGATACATTATCTTTCATATCCAAAGGGCTCTTCGGTGAATGACATGATTCCTCCTGAGCTTTGCTCAGTCCGATATACCTCGTTTGATCACGCTGTTGGGCTGGTCAGAGTGGGCGGGCAGGGGGCACTCATGGCCAAGTATGATATTCAGTTAGCCTTCTGGTTGCTCCTGGTCCACCTGGATGACTTCTGCTTGCTGGGTTTCAAATTTCAAGGGTCTTGGTACGTAGACAAGGCTATGCCCATGGGCTGCACAGTGGCCTGCACAGCCTTTGAGACTTTTAGTAACTTCCTTGAGTGGGTAGACTGGCACTTCAGGGATCACTCATTATCTAGATGAGCTCTTCTTTGTCAGCCCCGAGGACAACAATGCCTGTGCAGAATCTCTACGGGCATTTCAAGGGCTTGCCGAGGAGCTTGGTGTGCCATTGGCTGCGGAAAAGACCGAGGGGCCGACAACAAGGTTGACTTATCTGGGTATTCAGTTGGACTCGGTGGTGGGGGTATCTAGATTGCCAGAAGATAAACTCTTGGCCCTTCAGGCGGTCATAATGTTGGTTCGGGCATGTTCTAAGTCCACCCTGAGGGAACTACAGTCATTGGTGGGACATTCGAACTTGCCGGGTGGTTTCACTGTGGAGGTGGGGTTGCACCTGACAGACAACCACCTGTTAGGTGTAGGAGGTGGGGGGAGTGTGTTGGAAGCCATCCCACCTCCTCTCCTACAGCTGACAGGGAGCTGTCTCTCCAGTGTAGGAAGGGAAGGGGGGGAGGAGTATTAGAAGCCACTGTGGAGGTGGGGCTGCACCTGAAAGACAACCACCTGTTAGGTGTAGGAGGTGGGGGGAATGTGTTGGAAGCCATCATAGAGGCTGGGCCAGCAGCTTTGCTTCACCTCACCGGGGGTTCTTGGGCACTCCTGATTCCCTCAACTGTCATTAGCTGTTTGCAGTCCCCTGTAACTGTTGGTTTTTTTTACTTCAGAACCTTGAGCTCTGCAGCTGATCAATCAGAGAGTGGAGGGGTGCAGAGAGGCAGCTGCCTGGCAGTCACATAGGAATCAATGGGGGGAGCACATTTCCCCCCTCTTGACCCACTTAGGGGTCAAATTTCTAAAAAAACCCTTCTTAGCGAGCACCTACGCCATGGTAGGAGCGCTATCCCCAAATTTGGTGTCTCTAGGTCCAGCGGTTTGGCCTGGGTGTTGATTTTATGGTGAGGGGACTTTCTTTTATATACGGCATGTAGATGTACATGGATAATATGTACAGATCTTCATAGATTAGACTGAATTTACTGGACTCATAGGCACTGTTTGCAACCTACAGATTTTTTATTTTCTTTGTAAACTAAGTGTTGCCAGCTTTTATGTGGTCAGGAACTATATACCTGTGCACAGCCAAATTTGTATCTCATTTGGAGTGAAGTATGTTAATAGGACATTATGTGTGAGGAGCTGGGATTAAGATTTGCTTAGGAGGCCAAGTTTGTATGTACACAAACTGTTACGGTTTTAACTTCTCGAGTTGTTTCACCTTTACAGATCATCCTGATTTTTACTTGCACTTTTCAGGGGAAAAGAAAATCTCTGAAGTAAACCAAATTAAATGGATTGACTTTTTTTTCTGCTGAAGTGCTGATTTATATCATTTGAAACTTTACAACAAACTCAAATCTATACTCCATAACAGACATATAGTCTGTTAACCTCAGAAAATTTCACACCAAAGAATTTAAAAGTGTTCAGCCACCATAGAATTTAATTTACACCTCAAAAATGGGATCAAGGCATGTATCTATAAAAATAGACCTTTCTGTACAGAGTAGCAGGTTGAGTGACTCTTATGATTTGTGAAGAAAAGAAATCCCTTTCTTTTATTCTCTTTCATATATGTAAAAACATTTGATATGATGCTGATCAGGCTTCCTATTTTATTGAATAAAATTATGATGAACCCCTGTATCTCCCCAACAGACTGGCAGATTTTCCCTCACCAAGTCTTCAGTTCCCCTCAGTGACTGAGTTACCCTACAGTAGCGTGTATATATTCTTTGTCATAAAAGACTTGACTCTCCCACCCTATGATTAGATATTTAGGTTGATTTCTCACAAGCTGCTGCAGCGTGCTTGCTCTTCCCTTTGCCCCGATTCTCCGTGTCAATATCACACTAAGTGCTGCGTGGCTGCATTTTGCCCCACAGCTTTGCCCGATTTTCCCCGCCTCTACTCAATCCTCAAAAAACAGTGAGTAGAGGCGGGGGAAATCAGGCGAAGCTGCGGGGCAAAATGCAGCCATGCAGCACTTAGTGTGAAATTGACACGTATGAACGGGGCAAAAGGAAGAGCGAGCGCGCTGCAGCAGGTTGTGGGAAATCAGTCACAGTTTAGGCTTTTTCTCAGCTCAGGAACTCTACTGAAAATACAGGAGCTCTCCAGTTTTTTAAAACCCTCGAGGAAAATTAACTTTCAAAAACAGAATAAAGATTTTTAAAGAGGCAGGGAAAATATGTATAAATGGAATAGTCAATGTTTTGAGATTACTGAGATAAAAAAACCCTTTCTAATATACACAGAGTTGAATTCTACAACATTCAAGAGAGTGTATTTGTAATTTTGTTTCAAGGCTTTCTAGTTCTTTACTGAGAGGTACTTTGTTCAGTATATTTCAGTACTAACACAGTTCTTATTAATGTTTCTTCTGGATGACAGTGTTTACTTAAAGTTTCTAGATTTCTTCCTTCAGAGTTCTAGGTTTTCCTTTAGATATTATCCTAGGCTGTCTAAGCTACCCCCCTTTATCACAGACCAAGGTTCTCTTTCCAACCCCTTTCACTGGCAGGAAGTTATTCTCCTTGTCCCTAAGAAGCAACAACTCCTTTTACTATTTGACTTGTATGGGAGTTCACTCTAACTACCCAGACCTTTCTGCCAACTCCTTCTCCGGTATCCTTTGTTCTGTAGCTTTTCTGAGTGAGAATCTCCCACAGAGTTCTCCCTCAGAGCAATTTTAACATATCTAAGACAATGGGGTTTCTCCTTTCTGTAGAAGTACTTTTATGACTATTGCCTATCAGAAAACACTGACTCCAAAATGTCTCTTCCCTCAGAAGCCAAACCCTCTGGCTACTGATTCAGACATTAGTAAGACCAAATTGCAAAAGACCCCTTTTCCCTCCAAATCAACTACATTTTCCTCTCTCAGCTGATGTTGGCCAATCAGAGAGTGAGTAGAGCATCCAATCACATAAACTCTTCTCTCCAGGGAAGATTAACTCATGAATTCCCTGACTCTCTGACACAAACAGCATTTTAAAAAGCCTGCTTTTCTGTGCAATCCGTCACAGAAGTTTACTTTGGATCCCTATTTTTTTTCTTAGATTGATTCTAATGTGTAAAACTTTACACATGATATAATTGATTCCAGTGGTAATGGTGAGGGATCTATAATCAGATGCTTGTGGTGTCATCAACAAGCCAATTGCATCTGAAGGAGAAATGTTTGCTAATAGCTAGCTTGTACTGTAAGCTTCAAGAAACTCATTCTCTTATCAAACTGGATGGTCCTATGGCAACAGAAAATGGACTTTGGCATCTAACAGTGTGATCATCATTGACTTGTATCTTTTAAAAAAGGAACTTCGGTTAAGGATCAGGACACAGACCTGCTGTCAGTCACACACACACAAACAAACACACACACACACACTTTCTTTTATCAAGACTTCTGATCACACTTACGATGCTACATTTTCTCTTCAAGAAGTGGGGCCCAGATAAACCCTGGGAAGTGGTTTATACACAAGATTCAGTAAAAATGCAAAAAGAGGCAGAGTAACAACCTATTTTTTTTAAGTTTCAATGTTTTATAGTATTATTAGTAGAAGATAGAACAGAGTGGATGGAAACCTGCTGAAACTCACTTTTAAAAGCTATCAAAAGCATATGCCATGCAAAGAGGATCTGACTAAGTAAACATTAGAATAAAGATGAATCTTCAGCATAATTGACATGCCACACATGCTGGAAGCCAGGTTTAGGTATTAGAATTATAGCAAATTTTGTGGTGCTACTGCTTTTCACCTCCCATACATAAATCATATTAGAAGACAGAGCAGAGTGTAAAAAAGAGATAATAGCAGCAGGCTCTGCAAGATGCATAGCAGCTCCATAATGTGCATCCTGTTGTGCCTAGCTCCTACATTCTTTATCAATTATGGGGGGATGGGGTTTCCTGGTTTGGAAAGAACAGGCAATGCTGAGATGAAGTAAGCTTGGAGTATATTTTAAGAATAATACTGTGTTGAAGAATATTGATTCTATATGCTTAACTAGGTTCTAAGGAAATAGTTAATGCATTATGCACCACACTGTCTTTTGTCAGCTTCTGTATAAAAGCAGCCCAGAGGAAGATGCTCACAAACGCCAACCTTCCTCTGGCCAACAGATACCAATATCTGCAAGAGAGACAACATGGTAAATTTTTGCTGAACCACTGCCATTTTGTTACCATTATGCAACGGTAGGGTTTCCAGATCCCCAGGTGTGTGTGGGGGGGTGTCCCACACTGCAAGGTCCTACCTCTCCACCACCAATCATCTGGCTGGTGGGGGGACACCCCCCAAAAGGGAGGAACACCCAATGTTTTAGTGACATGTCTGTGTGACTTCAACGTGACCCAGAGATGATGTAGACATGTCGAGGTGGTGCTCTGGCTTTGGGGCAAAAAATTCTATGGTAGAATCTGCCATAGAATTTTTGCCCCAAAACCAAAGTGTCGCCCCAAATCTCCGACATGCCTGCATCACTCTGGTTCACACTGGAATCACACAGACATGTTGCTAAAACATTGGGTGTTTCTTCCTGCTCCCAGTAAGCCCACCCTCCATCCCCCACCAGCTGCCTATGCAATCCTATGCAACATCAAACAACAGTTGGTACTTTCACTTGCACGCAATTTTAAAACAGCACAAATTATCTAGGCATTCTCAAACAATTCCAGGACAACTAGGCCACAGTTGGGCTTGAAACATTACAGAATAATACAGAATACATTACAGTTGCAGGGTGATCCTAAGCATGTTAAATGAAATGTTCATTTCCATTAAATGTATTCTTACTCAGTGTGTTCAGTATGTCAGATAAAACAAACATTCACTGGCATCTATTTCACTATAAGTTTTGTGAGTTACAGCTCACTACTTTGGATAGATATTTGAATGGAAACCATTCTGAGAAATACTATGGGGAAGGTTATGGAGGTGGAGAGGAAAATATTCATTTTTTGTCACAAAATGTTTTCTATAGACTACAGATGATGGTAATAGTAGGAGTTAGTGTGGCTTCTTAAGTATATCCTAGGATTGCCAGACTTTTGTCCTCTCCCCCGGGAACTTTTGGAGACAGAGCATGGGGAGGGGAAGCATCAATCAGCTTTGTGATGTCACTACTGTGTTCCACCAGGAAGTGACATCACAACACTCTAGGAATTCCCCTAAACTCTAGGGTAAAACAATAGAGTTTTGGAAACTTTCTAGAGGGTTGTGACATCATTTCCAGGTTTCACAAATGAACATCACCAATCAGCCTCAAACCCCACCCCCATTTTCTACCCATTGCTCATTCAAGCAGTATTTCCTTTTTTAAATATAAATTTTATTTTAAATTTTAAGGGGATACAGAAAGAAAAAAGGAATAGTGAAAAAACGTAGGGAATATAATTAACAAATATTCCAAGTTATTTCATGGGTCTCTCTTTTCACTCTGTCTTCACTAGTACGATTCCATTTTGTGATTGCACTCTTTCATTGTATGTTTTCTTTTTCTCTTGTAGGACTTGAGTTGTCTAGAATGGAAAAGCATTTTTTTTTTTTGCCATCAAGTCGCAGCTGACTTATGGCAACCCTGAAGGGTTTTCAAGGCAAAAGATGTTCAGAGGTGCCTGCCTCTGTGTAGCAACCCTGGTATTCCTTGGTGGTATCCTATCCAAATACTATCCAGGGCTGAACCTGCTTAGCTTCTGAGATCTTTTTTTAAAAAAAGGTTTTATTTTTTATAAAGACAAACATCACACAGACAAAACACACAAATACATAAATACGCGGGGTTTAGTTACATCATAAATTTACATGCTTAGATACTTCATACCATATTTGTTTTCCATGTTCCACCTTATGGTCTTTTGCATATTTTTAAATATAAGTTTTTGTATTCTATGAAAGGTTATATGTCTGTATACTTTATCTATTGTATTCTTCAGTCCATTTCAAAATCTAAACCATGTAGTTTCATATGTACACAAGCATTTACATGGGTATCTAAATAGTAGGGGATTTCATTACCTCATCAAATTACCTATTTAAATTCTTCAGTACTTGTTTTCCAAATGTCACCTTATATTCTTACAATGATCTTTCACGTATGTTTTAAAAAATAATTTTTTATACTGTTTTGGTATATTTTCCAAAGTTTCAACTCATTTATGTAGTTTTGAACAGCTGTATAATAATTATATTATCGAGACCTTTATAAAATCTTGAGGGACTGTGTTTTCTCCCTTATCCAAAAATTTAATGCTTGACTTCCAGTTTATGGCGGCGCGCTAGCAGACTCACCTCCCGGACCTCCCGGGGGTGAAGCTGTGCTCCAGCCGAAGGAGGGGGTGCGCAGGTTCATCATCCCCCCAGGGGCCAGGCGAAGGGACCCTGGCCATGGAACCTCAAAGAGGTGGCCTCTTTGATGGCGGAATGCCAGAGAATTGAGGTGCCTCTTCGTTCCGACGGTCCTATGTGCTGTGAGACTGAATGGACTTAAGTGACGCTGACCGGGACAAGCGCAGGAGATCGAGCATCAGAAATGAAGCTGAAAGTGAGGTCGAAAGACCAACTATGAACGTGAGTCAGTTTTAAAGCATTTTAAAAGAAAAAAGATAGCTCCCCACCCCACCCCACTGAACGGAAAAAAGGCGAGCGGGGGAAAGACGCCTCCCATGTGCATGAACTTTTGAGCGATTGAGGGAAGGAGCAGAAGAAAACATGAAGGAAACTGTCTAGAAGTACTTACCAGAGCGCGTTCAAGCATTCAAATTCATATTCAGAGACTTTTTAAAAAATTGCAGAAGTAAACAAATGATAAAGATGGCGGGGAAGAAGGACAAAGAAAAACTTTTGAAATCGAAAGGGACTGAGAGCCCGAAACCAGAAGCTACCAGTGAGGTGGCAAGGTCTATAGCAGAATATATGCGTCCTCTGCTGGAACAGCTGAATAACTTCAAGGAACAGATGTCAACAATGACTATATGTATTACCTCTCAGCAAACCTAGATAAATGAGACATTGCAAATAATGAAACAAAATACTGAGAAGGTAAATGATGTGGTTGCAGTTACTCAAAAGGTGAAGAAAAAAGTGCAAAAGCTGAAAAGGAAAGATCAGCTGCTGATATTGCAAATGGAAAAGGCCAACATGATACTTCGCTTCCAGGGCAAGCCAGAGAATAAGGGGGAGAATCTTAAAGAAGTGATGAGCGAACTACTAGCCCCAGTGACAGAGATGAAGGGCTAGCACACCAGACCCTCTGACAAGCAGAAGCATCTGGAATCGATTACTTCCCCCCTCCTTTCCCATTGCCTCATCTCCAAGTTGGCCAAAGGGGGGGGGAGAAAGGGAACCCAGCAGAAGCTTCTGCATGACAATGGGCCAGTGCTCACCCTGCTGCCAGACAGAAGCATCTGAAAGGAGCATGCTACCTCTGTGGAGCAACTCCAAAGACTGATGGGGTTTAAAAGTAAAAAAAACACAACCCTCTCTGGAATTGCGCTGCAGTGGCGGCACACTCCCTTAATTGAAGGGAAGGTAATTTGCCTCCCCTTCAATGATGGAAGCCTGCCCCCCCACAACTGGAGAGGATCATTATACCCTATGGAGTCCCTATGGAGACAGTCCCTGATCTGGTCCGGATCTTCCTCAGCTAAGAATGTATATTCATGAAGATGTTTTTGGCTTACAAGATCAAAACATGCCTGAATGGCTAACAACAACAACATTTTTAATTTCAGAGTTTTTGTAAAAACATCTGTCTTGTTTGTTTATGGATCCAACTATCCACAAATTCGGCCATGTCAAGAATTCAATAGATTTATTATGACTGATTTATACTTTGATTTTATCAGCCAAAAATATCTTCATGAGAAAACATTGTTAGCTGTGGGAGATTCAGACTAGTAGGAAAGTACCTAGCCAACTGCCGTCCATCATTGATGGTAGCTGAAAATACTTTGGGTCAACCTTCACCCATAATAGAAGCAGCACCTGTAGCTATATGAAAGGAATTTTCTCAGTGACCATTGTTTGCCAAACACAGCAGTATTTCCAGCCTTCAAGCATTTGTTTCTGTCAGTAAAATGTAGGGGGAGAGAGCATGTCACACCTGACAGCAGCCACTGGACAACTTGACACCATGTAACTTGCATAACCCAAGCAGGCCCAGCTGCTTCTTACTGCTCAACAGTTGCTGCCCCATGAGGTGTTGTGTAGTGGTGGTGGTATGTAGTTCCCTGGCCATAAAGGGCTTTAAAGGTAAGAACCAGCACCTTGAAATGAGTTTGGTATGCTATTGGCAGGCCCTGCGGAACTGTGAAAAGTCCCGCAGGACCCTGGTCTCCCCTGGGAGCTCATTCCACTAGAGTGGAGCCACCACCGAAAAAGCCCTGGCCCCAGTCATCACCAGCCTGGCCTCCTTAATGCTTGGGAGGACCAGCTGATTCTGGACCCCTGATCACAGTGCTCTCTGGGGCACATATGGGAAAGGCGGTCCCTTGGGTATGTAGATCCCTGGCCATAAAGGGCTTTAAAGGTAAGAAGCAGCACCTTAAAGCGGATCCGGTATGCTATAGGCAGCCAGTGCAATGCCCTTAGCACACACTGAATGTGCTCCCGGAAAGGGAGATCCATCAACAGCCTGGCCGTGGCATTTTGTACCAGCTGCAGCTTCCAGATCTGTGACAGGGGCAGCCCCTCTACCAATCATGGACTAGGGGGTGTGGGTAGGAGTGGCTTTATTTATCTGGGAGGCTTACTCCTTCAGGGCGCTTCCACCACCGGGGATCACGGGCATTGCGTGTGCAAGCATAGTATGGGAAGTTGAGGAGAGTATGGTGATTTGGCTAGTGTACCAACCACGCAACACACTGGCCAATAGCCTACCATCCCTGGTGGAGGCCTTATCAGACTGGGCCTTCGAGCACCCTGGGCTGATAATCCTGGGTGACTTCAATTTCCATGCTGATGACATGACCTCTATACAGGCAGCGGACCTAGGGTCATCCATGGTGGCCCTGGGACTCTCCCAATTCGTAACAGCCCCCACTCACTGTTTGGCAGTGCCATGGTCGGACCACTTTGCCCTGAAGGTGTCAGGTTCAACAGTCAATCAAGTGGAGTACAGTCTTCCAAGAAGCATATACTTTATTGTCAGTACTATTGATCATGAACACAAGCACTGTTAGGAATGAGTAAAACGGGAAAGCTTACTAAGATATACAAAGTTCAAATGACACCCCCCACACTTGTGGGCCAATTGGCCTGATTCCCATGGCAGGAAGGAATAACCGATGCAGCTGAGCTGGGAAACGAAACCAGTCACACGTTTGATTAATATGAAGACACTACAACTAGAGAGTGGTACAAGGTTACAGATAACAGGAGAAGCTTTTAGAGAAAGGAATGCGGCACCCAGTCATACGCAGGTCAGGTGGGTGCCCCCTCAGTCCATAAACAATATGGCAGCATAGCTGACATTCTGCCCACCTAAAGAAAAATCTCCTGGTTAGGCCGGGAGACCTCCCGGTTTTCCTGGGAACTCCCGGTGAAACTTTTGCAACAGTTTAGGGGCCCTAATATCCCCTACTTCCACCCATTCACGGTGCTGGGGTCCAAAATCCAACCACTCCACCAGGAAAAACAGCTTGCCACGCTTCAGCTTAGAGTCCAGGATCTGAGAGATTTTGAAATGCTCTTCGCCCTCCTCCATCAAAGGGGGGAATCAGCTTTGTAGGGTGCCAAGGGCTTGAAATGGGAGCACGTTTTAATAAGCTGAAATGAAACACAGAATGAATATGGCACAAATTTTTCAGGAGGTCCAGATCCATGGCCACCTCATTACTGAGGCGTTTCACTTTCAATGGTCCAATAAACTTCCAACCCAATTTGCAGCCGGGGCGCAACACCTTAAAGTTTTTAATAGACACATAAACAGAGTCACCAGGCTGCAGAGCCCAACCTTCCACCCTTCTCTTGTCAGCCTGAGCTTTATATGCCTCTTTGGCTGCATCCAATGTCTTGCATAAAAGAGGACAGGAATCTTTCAGTCTCTGGCACCACTCCACAGCATCACCCGACCCCGAGACATTATTCACGAGGAATGGGACGGGGGGCTATCATAGCCATATATCACTTTGAAAGGGGACACACCCAAAGAAGAATGACAAGTATTATTGTAGCAAAATTCTGCCAGAGGCAACAAATCTACCCAGTCATCTTGTTGGTAGTTGGTAAAGCAACATAAATACTGTTCCAGAGTTTGATTAACACGTTCGGTCTGCCCATCAGTCTCTAGGTGGTAGCCATTGCTTAACGCCCACTCCACCCCCATGAGGCCCAAGAGTTCCCCCCAGAACTTCGAGATAAATTGCATCCCCCTATCGGACATTATTTTGCACGGGAGCACGTGAATGCAAATCATGTGTTGCAGAAATGCCTTCGCCAAAACCTTGGCTGTGGGCAGTGAGGCAAATGGGATGAAATGAGCCTGTTTGGAGAAAAGGTCTACAATAACCCAAATGACAGTCATCGTTCTACTGGGGGGCAAATCCATAATGAAATCCATGGAGATAACCTCCCACGACCGACTCAGAGTCGGGAGGGGTTGCAATAGTCTTTCCCAGCCGGGGTTTAGACATAACACACATTTGGTATGACTGGACAAAAGACGAGAGGTCTTTGTGCATATGTGGCCACCAAAACTGTTGTTGCAAGAGAAGTAGGGATTTAACAAACCCCAAGTGGCCTGCTAGCTTCAAGCCGTGCACCACAGCCGAAACCTCTCCCCGTAAGTCTTTGGGGATAAACAGTTTATTGGCGCAGTACCACCATCCATCCGGTCTCAGTTCAAATCCCCCCTCTAGGTCTACCTCCCTTTTGTCATCAACTGAGAAGGCGGAGGCAAACCGAATGTTCCAGACTGACCCGTCGGGGTGGGCCAGAGGGGAGGAGGTGGGTTCGCCTAGCTGGGTGGGGGTGGGGACGGAGGAAATGGCGCAGCTTTGAGTCATCACCACACCCCCGAGCTGGGTGGGCGTGAACGTTGAGTCCAGGATTAACTCTCGTTGGCTGTCGTGTTGAGGGAGGTGGGACAAGGCATCAGCCAGAGAGTTGGCAGAGCCAGGGAAATGATGCAAAGTGAACTGGAACTTGGAGAAAAAATCAGCACATCGTAATCACTTTACATTTAGATTACGAGGGGTTTTCAGCCCTTCCAGAATTTTGTGATCCATCCACATGTTGAAAGGCAACCTTGCCCCTTCCAACCAGGGCCTCCATGTTGAGAGAGCCAGTCGGATTGCCTCCTTATCCCAAACAGACCAATTGCGTTCAGTCTCATTAAATTTTCGGGAGACAAAGCAAGAGGGTGCAAAAGTTTATCGTCCCCCTCTTGCAGGATCGCACCCCCCATGGCAATGTCAGAGGCATCAACATGCACAATATTTTTTCCCACTCATCAGGGTGGGCCAACACCAGTTCAGCTGTAAATAGGTATTTGAGGCACTCAAATACCTCTTGGCATTCGGTCGTCCACTGAAGTTTTGCACTCAGGATAGTAGCTTCCCTTAGTTTTCAACAAGTCAGTTAGGGGTAGGCAAACTTGGGCAAATTTGTGGAGGAAATATCGGTAAATATTCAAAAATCCGAGGAAGGATTGCAGTTGGCGACAGGTGCGAGGGGCCTCCAATCCCAAGACATTCTGGACCCTTCTCGGGTCCATTTCAATCCCCTTGTCAGAAATCCGGTACCCCAGAAAGTCAATAGCTGTTTTGTGGAACTCACATTTAGAGAGTTTAGTGAACAGCTTGTGCTTGTGCAATGTTTGGAGTACCTCCCGCACCAACTTTATGTGTGAAGGTAGGTCAGGGGAATACAGCAATATATCATCTAGATACACCAGGACCCACTTAAATAAATGCTTGTGCAACACTTCATTTATCAAGTTCATGAACACTCCCGGCGTCTCCTGGAGCCCAAATGGCATCACCCAATATTCAAACTGTCCCAGGGGGGTGTTAAAAGCAGTCTTATATTCATTCCCCTCTTTCATGCGCACGTGAAAGTATGCGTCTCTGAGGTCCAACTTGGAAAAGATTTTACCCCTGGAAACTTCACTTAGCAAATCCTTAATGAGCGGCATTGGGTAGGCATTGGTAGACGAGACAGCGTTCAGGCCCTAATAGTCTGTGCACAAGTGCAGCCTCCCATCCTTCTTCTTCTGAAAGAGCACAGGGGCTGTAGCATGGGGGCCGCAAAAGGGGACGAGGTCAGCTAGATAAAACCCCAGGCTAGATTTGGGTCAATAAACTTAAATGCAAAAGGGGACAAGGCCAGCCGGATAAAACCCCAGGCTATGTTTTGGTCGATAAACTTATGCAGTTCATCTTTCTCTGTCAGGCCCATCGCATAAATCCGACCTTTTGGAACTTTCCCCCCCCACAACAGTTCAATGCTACAGTCCGATTGTCTGGGGGGGGGGTAGTTCGTCAGCTTCCTCAGCCTTAAACACCCTGGCCAAATTGCAGTATTTGGAAGGAATGGAAGTGATCTCTTCATTTGCCAAACAGGCACGGGGAAAGTCAACTACCAGCTTGGGGGGCCATTTTAGGTTCCAAACATGCCTTTGGCATTAGGGGAGATGAATTGCACATTCCTTTCATCCCAGGGTATATATGGGTCATGGTGTGCAGCCAGGGGCTCCCCAATACCAAGGGGAACCGCATGGTTGGGGTGATGACAAAGGGCCGTTCTTCCCAGTGGTCACCCACACCCAGTCTTAGCGGTACAGTCTCAAACTGGCAGGGTTTTTTCATGGAGGATCCATCCATCTGTGTAAAAATTAGTGGTTCTGGTAGCCGCATCACAGCTGCTTCTAAACCGGAGACTAAGGATGGAATGATCAAATCCCTTCCACACCCTGAGTCAATTAAGCCCCTGACTCGAATATGAGTCCCCATAGCGGGATTCAGGAGCATCACAGTCACGAAAAAGAGGGGAGGATAGCTGCTCATCGCATTTGGTGCTTCCGGGATCGGGTCCTGCTGTGTAGCACCACTTACAACAGGACCTGACCTTTTCCCGCCGGCTCACCATCCTCATCTTTGCTGGAATTATCCTCGACAGCTTCCAGCGTGGCTTGTAAGGTTTGGGTGAACTTTGGTTTGCCCACGAGTTTTTTCCCTGGGGTTCCTAGTCAACCTTTGGTTAATTCCATTTTTCTGGTAGTTCCCATCCCCAGGCAGTCAGCGGCAAAATGGCCATTTCCCCCACATCGGAGGCACAGCCCCTGTTTCATGCGTTGCTCTCGGAGATTATCAGGAGGGCAGGTGCCTTTCCCTTTGGGGTTCCGGGGTGGTGGGGTCTTCCCCCCATATGATCCACTGTCTATGCATAAGGTGTTAAGACAGCCCTCCATGCTCTTCGCTTCCTGCATCCAGGCCAGCAAGGAGACCAGATCTACCGAGCGGAGGAGTGTTTCCTGGATCTCGGAGTTTAGTCCAATCCGGTATAATTCAGCTAGCACTTGGCGGCATGCCACTCAAACTCGAATAGGCATGGACTGACTTCTTCCCTTGCTTAAGGGTGCAGAGGAACGCATGGGCCTTTGTGCCAGCATTGCGATCCTCAAACTGGGCATGCAGCACCCAAATAAAAGTGTCCACATTATTTAATTCAGGACCGCAGGAGGTGTGCAAGCCTACATACCAAGTGGCTGCGGGGCCTCGCAGGCAGGAAGCAATGACATCCACTCTACTGCCGTCATCGGGGAACAGGTGGCCACACCTTTCCACGAATTTCATGGCTCAGATCACAAAATAAGTCAGGTTCTCCATCAAAAGTTGCCTTGAGTAGGTCCTTAAGCCAGGGAGTAACCTGGTTCCTAGGCCACCTCCCTGGGTCTGGCCCCGCTGGACTCGGTGATTGTGGGGCTCCTGGCACCAGCAGTTGTGATCCCACAGGTCCAGGGAGTTGCGGGGCTCCCCCCTGGGAACCGGCTGTCTGGCTCTGGCAGCAAGGATGGGGGGAAGTACCCGTGCTGGTGGTGGGGCAGGCTGCAACGCCTGGCATTCGGCTTGAATCGCTTGCACCACCATCTCCAGGATGGAGAAGATCACTTCCTCAAACTCCTGCACCATTTGTTGCTGAGTTCGTTCCAATGTCTCTAGCCTGTGGGTCAAATCGGTCTCCTCCTCACTAGGAGAAATCTGACTGCTGCAGATTTTTGACCACTCTGTTACCCAGTCTCTGGTTGTGGCTTCTGTCATCGTCCCATAGAGCTGGTAGTACCCCTCCCACGGGACTTAGACATCAAAATGGCTGTCACATCTGGGGCCCTTCGTGAAGACATACGTCTCCTCCATCAAGTCCAGGTTGAACTGGCCCCACCACATAGATCCCAGTGCATACATCCACCCCGACGCTTTCGGGGTCAGGAAGATGTGGGAGGACGTGGTCTTCAGGACCGTCCCGACCCCCGTGGTCATTACCGGGTCCGAGGTAGTCAATGGAACATCAGGCTGGGTTGTAGGAATCTCACTCCCAGTTGTTGTCAGTATGATTTTCTCCTCTTGCCCGCTCATCTTGGTGAGAGAGAGATGGGTAAAAAGGAGGGAGTGATTCCTAACAGAAGGTCCGCCTAAATATCCCACTGTGACCCTGTTTGGGTGGCAAGCTGATTTGGGCTCGCCCGCAGAACCTAATGGATCCAATGAGGCTTCAGATGGCTTTCTGGGATCTGAAGCCCCCTGGCGTCTTGTTGGATGAGCTTGCAGAGGATTGGCATGACCAATTCTCGGCAGCAATCGACGAGATTGCTCCTCGGCACCCTCTGCGCCCCTGTTCCAAGCTCGCTCCATGGTTTACTCAGGAGTTATGGCTAATGAAACAGGGGCTGAGACAGTTAGAGAGGCAGTGGCGGCATGCCTGTGATGAAGTTACAAGAGCATCTTATAGGATGTTTATGAGATCCTATGAGATGGCAGTCAAGGCCACAAAAAAACAGTACTATGCGACCATGATTGCATCCACAAGCTAATGCCCAGCCCAATTATTTTGAACAATTTGGTCTATTACTGCCCTGCCACAAGACAGCCTAAATTGTAGGGAATTGGGTATCAGCTGTGAGGCTTTTGCGAGCTATTTTGAAGATAAAGTCTTGTCACTCCACCACGACCTCCCCACCACAGTTGATACAGTGAAGGAACTCGAGGCTCCAAGCATGTCTTCTAGTCACATTCTGGATTACTTCAACCCGCTCAGCCTAGGGGAAGTTTACAGACTGCTCCTAACTGTATGCCCTACCACATGCTCCCTTGATCTGTGTCCGTCATGGCTAATTAAAGCTGGCCACGAGGGGTTTTGAGGTGCCGTGCAGAAGATTGTCAACGTCTGTCTTAGAGAGGCAATTCCCAGTGGCACTTAAGGAGGCAGTGGTATACCCTCTCCCGAAAAAGCTATCCTTGGACCTGATCGAATTGGCCAACTATCGGCCGGTTTCCAACTTACCCTATATTGGGCAAGATTATAGAGAGGGCCATTAGTGTTACAGACAAGGATTTGGGAGACCCAGGTTTGTATGTGAGTTGGGAAATACCTGGAGATTTTTTGGGTGGAGCCTGAGAGGTAGGTGTTGCCTTCTGACACACTTTTGGTGATGTCAGGAGGTGTGGCATATGCACATGTTAAGCTAATGAGTTATGCTGATGAGCTCCTGCACCTCTTTTTCTACAAAATGACCCCTGGTGCCCTGCTGTAAGAGTAGATCAAACTTAGGTTGCATGCCCTTCATTTCTTTTTCCACAGCTGTTCTTACTGCTGTTATAATTGTTTCCTGTATTAATCATTTAAAGTCTGTAATCAACAATGTATCTTTGCCTACACCAGCCATTATAGTCATATTAAAGACTGAAACAATTTCAACCAAGGCCAGCATTCTTATCAATTGTTAACTGTGCAGAGAAGACCGAATGTACTTTTATAATTTCAACAAACCAAGACAAAGTATGTTATGAGGGTATAAAATATAAAAAATTCAAATTAAATTGCTAATAGTTCTTATTGATTCTTCTTCTTTTTAGTTGTGATACTTATTAAAATATAATTATTTGTAATCCTTTAAAGGGTCTTCATATGGTTCATATAATTCCAGATAATTTATTTCTAATTCCAAACAGAGGAGCTCTTACTTCCCTGAAAGTCAAAGCCAAATAAGATGAATATTTCCAAAAACATTTAATCCACTATACAATATTGAAAGATTAATATTTTTATTTGACAGTTTTATTCTCATATCATAACCTTCTCTCCTCTTGCCCAAGACATTTTAAAGAATGCTTTCAGATCTTTCTTAGCTGCTTGAAGGAAGGGGGGGGAATTCTTCACCCCCCTAATCCTTTGTGTTTCAATAGATTTAAAGGGGGCTTGATCAGTAGGAAGTCTCTGATGTTGTTGCTTGTACATTTACTCATGGTGTTGATGTTTTTAAGCAGTTCAGTTAGAGTTTTCTCATTCTCCCCCTTGCTCAGGTAGTCATGAGTGAATTAACAATTATATCATATATAACAGAACAAATAGATTACAAACAATAACACATGCATCAGATTATGAGTTTTTTAAAATATTGTTCATTGACTGCTACTTAAATTGGGCACATTAAATAAGGGTGAATTTTAAGCAACCACATATAGTTGTCTTGTATCATTATATGGGGACAATGCAATGGCCAATTCATGTTTAGAATTATAAATTCATAGTGCTAATTCAATTCTTCGTCTGTTTTATATAGAGCTGGGGAACAGGGACAGGAGACTGCAACTATATAGAAACTATTTTAGCATGTGAAAACATCACATGCTTAGTTAAAAAAAATAGACATTGATATTAACTGTATTCTAACAAAGATATATTAACCATTTTAGGAAGTACATCTGTTCCTCATACCACACTTTTGTTAGCATTAAGGAAACAGTATAAAATGAAGGTAGTTACAACTGTTTCTGCTTTGGATAAAAGCAGACAATAAATACCAGTTAGGGAGGGTCACTCACTTGTTGTCTTCTAAATCATATTGGTGTCCAGCTGCTTTTTAGATGTGTGACGGAGACAAAGACTGGGAAAAAGTAAATAACAGTTAAGTGACTTTAGTATATTATAAAATCAGAATTAGAGATGGGCATGAACCAGCTCACAAACTAAAGTTTGTGATTAATTTTGGCTGGTTTGTGCTTTGTGAAGTCAAGTTTGCGGCAGGTCACCCAGCATGAACTTTCCACAGACTTTCAAGCTATTCATGGAGGTTTGTGCCAATTCGTGAGTGGAGACATTTCCAGACAGACTGTCTTTGTTCAATCAAAATGTATACAGAACTTCAAAGCAACAGTTTGGAGGGCATGTAGAAGAGCATCCAGGGGAGGTCCCCTATGACTTCGATGTCTCTAGTAGGTGTGTGCATTTGGCAATAATCAAACTGAATAAATACTTGAAAATGCCTTATCGGTACTTTTCGGGTATCATGTAAGCTGAATACTAATTAGAGATTGGTATTTGGCTACTGGTGTAGCTGAGCCTGAAAAAGCTAATCTTATCTGGGTTTTATTCAGGTTGATTCAGCTATATCGAACACTACCAGCCATTTAAACCTAACAGCTGACAGGAAGAACCACCAGTCAGCTGTTGGGATTAAATGCCTTCCTGGAAACCACTGCAGGGCTCCTTTCACTCCCCCCACTCCTGAGTGGGGGGAGCCAAAGAGAGGGCTGAAAGGGCTTCCTCCCATGTAAACCAATCAGTGCAGCACTGATCAGTTTACATAGGAGTTCCTTCCCTTCCCTTCTCTCCCCGACCCTTGGGGAAAGAAGGAACAGAGCGGCGAGGCATGTTTAAATTTGGGGAGGGAAAGAAAAGGCATTTAAACATGCCTGGGCTTTCTGCCTTGCCTTCTCCAGCCACCCTGCCATGGCAGGAAAGCTGGAGAAGGGCAAACAGAGCCTCCAAGCATGGAAACATGCCTTTCCTTTGCTTTCCCAGCTGCCCTGCCATGGTGGGTCAACTGGGGAAAGCATGGAAACATGCCTCCTTCAGTCCCCAACCCTGCCCGCTGCTGTGAAAAAACTTGGGGAGGGAAGGAACAGAGTGGGGAGGCATGTTTAAAAGCCTTTCTTTCCCTCCCCAAACTTGTGGAGGGAAAGAAAGGCATTTAAACATGCCAAGGCTTTCTGTCTTGCCTTCTCCAGCCACCTAACCATGGCAGAGAAGCTGGAGAAGGGCAGGCAGAGAGGCCAATAATGTTTAAATGCCTTTCCTTTACTTCCCCAGCCACTTTGCTATGGCAGGGTGGCTGGGGAAGCAAAGTGAAGGCATGGAAACATCCCTCCCTGCCCCTCCTTGCTGCTGTGGGGAGACTTGGGGAGGGAAGGAACAGAGCAGCAAGTCATATTTAAATACCTTTCCTTCTCCAAGTTTGGGGAGGAAAAGAAAGGCATTTAAACATACCTGGGCTGCAGGGCAGGCTGAGAGCCCAGGCATGTTTTCATGCCTTCCCTTTGATTCCCCAGCCTTGCCCACTGCTGCTGGAAGACTTGCAGAGGGAAGGAACAGAGCAAGGAGGTATTTTTAAAGGCTGTTCTTTCTCTCCCCAAGTTTGGGGAGGAAAAGAAACACATTTAAAGATTCCTGGGCTCTCTGCCTTCCCTTCCCCAGCCACTCCACCACCCCAGGGCAGCTGGAGAAGGGAAGGCAGAGAGAGGAGGCTTCCACTGGTCAGTTTCACTCCCATATTTTTTCTGGTCTGATATACCCAAAGCCAAAAAAATACCATTTTTTTCTTGCACACCCCTAGTCTCTAGCTTGTATAGGCTCCATTCTATACACTCCTGAACCTTGGTCATTTTGACAGGATTCAGGAGTGTATAGAACAGATCCTGTGCAAGCTAAAGACATCAAACTTGGAGTGTATGTAGAGGAGCATCTAAGGGAGGTCGGATTTGAGGTTGATGTTTCTAGCTTGCACAGGGTTAATTTTATATGCTCCTGAACCTCATGAACCTGTGCCTGTCAAAATGACTATCTGCCTGTGCAAACTAGAGACACCAAACTCTCAGGGAAATGTTTTATGGGGAAATGACAGGTGGTCATTTCCCAAGAAAGCACTCATTGGGGGCACCTTCTTTGTGGGGATGTAACTCAGACCCTGTAAATCCAATCGTCACCAAACTTGGAGAGCTGGCATAAGAAAGTTATCCGGGGACCACCTGCAAGGTTGGTGTCTCTAGCACGCCAGGGGGCCTGTCTAGCACCTCATGAATTGAATGAATTGAACTGATTTGTAAGGCAATGAAAAGTTCATGATGGTCCATGGTTCACAAAAGGGGACACCATGAACTACATTTCCTGATTCACACCCATCCTTAATCAGAATGTATTAGTGGAACATAAGAAAATAATCAACCCTTTTGTTGTTGTTCAGTCGCATAGTCAAGTCTGACTCTTCACGACCCCATGGACCACATCATGTACACCACTATAAACAAAAGTTATTTGATTTAGAAGTTCTTAGGCCCAAGACAATAATCAATAATATCAGGACATACTTTCTTCACTTTCTAGTTGGAAGAAAACATTGTGCTTTTCTCATTTTCAAATGAAATATGATAGTTTTATTATTAAACCATGGACTATAATTTTTAATCCTAATGCAGTCCAGCCAATAAATTGTGAAGTTTTTGAGAGGAGGTAAGTATGCCAAAGTTATGTCTCTGGAGCAGACATTTTGCCATAAACTGGTCTCCTCAACAACCCATTTTGAATATTGCTGCATTAGCTGGTCATTTGATGGGACTGAGCAGGACTTCTTTTGGCACCCTTCAAAGTAGCCTAGAAGGAGGTCATTTTCACCTCCTCCACATTGTCTATCGGTTTGGGGATATGAATTCCCGATATCCCAGGCCTAGTTCAACACCCTGTGAGTTGAAGCACCCTAATTTCCCCTCATAAGTTAACATGAATACTAGAAGGCATAGTCCGGCTTGCAGGTGTTCATGATCTTTGCATCCCTGCAGTTACCATCCTTATCTCTTTCAAGGCTGTACTTAAGAATGTGATAATTGATTAATCATGAGAACCTGTGCTCAGTTGTGTAACCAGATGGGAGGGGGAATTAGGAGAAGCTGGCAACATCCTCTGGAAAGTTCCTCAGAAAAAAATCTCTGATTGGACCGGAGTGACTACCTGATGCCATAGAGTAGAAAGCTATAATAAGGGTACAGAAAGAGTCACACTAACACCATGCCAGTATGTGTTGATATGTTATGCTTCATCATGATGGACTGCAATGTACAGAATGCATTTATGCTACTTTTTGAATTTTATGCTGCAAGTAGATTTGCCATCTAATACTCAGGTATACAATGTATTAGATAGAAAAGTTAGCTTCTTTGTTTTCTTCTTACTAAACAGTTGAGATTGTACCACATAGTCAATTCTTTTAATAATTTAATAAACCTTGATATATTTTTACAAGGTCTGGTTTCCTTATGTGCATCCAACCTTGAGGACCCACAGGACCAAAAGCAATAACCTAGGGGGGCCAGGGGTCAGGCCTCTGACACACCCTAAGCACTATATCATATTGGCTGTCATTAGCTGCACTGATATGGCATTTTGTTAGATGTTAGAAGATATGTTCAGAGTAAACAGGATATATATATATATATATGTACACAGTGTGAATAAAATCAAATTGCATATGAATAACGAGACAAATATGGCCAGTGCATTTAAAAGCAGTGGGAAGTGCATGCAGTGTTTGCATAGGTAAAGGTTTTTGCTGCACATTGCTTTCTGTATACATCAGGGCAGAGAGAGGAATGCGGAAGGAAAGGTTGACCGTAAGAAAATCTTTCATATATATTTGAGTAGTGGGGTTGTACTTTCTGAACATTCCACATGCTTCTAAATCAGTTGGTTCCATGATGTGTCACTCAGAAGCTGTCCCTATCCACTGGCTGCGTTGCCTGAGTCCCACCCACAGTGTGCTCATTCAGCCATTGGCCCATCAGCCGCCACTCAAGAGTACATGTGTGCCATTGGCCGGATGCTGGGTCTGCTCCTCTTCCCCACCCCCTCCTGCCACTATTCCCTGTCAGAATACGCTCTCTCTCCTAAGGAAGACATTTCGCCTGCTTAGCTCCTCTGTGGGACTAACTTTTCCCTAAGTGGCTGTTGGTAGGCAACCAAGGTTGGTTCTGTCAGTAAAAAGACAAAGGAACGAAACCCTTTCCACACCATTGGGGCCAGTCCTGACTAGGGTTGCCAGCTCCAGGTTGAGAAATTAAAAAAAATTCCTTCTGAGTCCTTCCATCCCCCCCCGCAATGCTGCCCTCCACAGGATCCACCCATCAAATCTCCAGATATTTCCCTACTCAGAGCTGGGAACTGTACTTTCCCCTCAGTGCCTCTTGCTAAGCAACCAAGCGTGGTTTTCTCAGTAAAAGGTCCTTTCCACACCTATTTTGGCCTTTGGGAGAAAATTAATTGGGGCCAGTCCTGACTAGGGTTGCCAGGTCCAGGTAGGGAGATTATGTGTCTAAGGAAGCCAGTCTAAGGAAGCCAGAGTCTGGGGAGGGGAGAGGCCTCAGCTGAACAGGATGCTATAGAGGCCACCATCCAAAGCAGTTAATTTTCTCCAGGGGGGGGGAGAAAGATCTGTTTCATGTCAGGTTCAACAGCAAGTAAATCTCCACACACGTTTCCAGGGAAGCGTTATGCTTTATTTGATTACAGGTCCGTTGCCATGATCTACAGGAATATTGTTAGGAATGACAATGGAGCGGATGCATCCCTACATATAACAGGATGAGGCAAATGGCTAAGCAAATGAAATCCAAGCGCGCGAACAGGAATTATCCCGGCGGGAGGTTACATAATGAATGGGAGAGTCTCTGTGTTTCATGAGAGCAGAAATATTCACAGCAACAGTGGAATGTAAGCCCTCCCTCCTTCTCAAGGTTAGTCAGATAACCCAGTCTGGCAGCACCAGTTTGCACGGTCTCATGAGCACCTCCCTATCGCTGTTTACAGCAAGCGAGCAAAGCAGCGAGCAAATATGTGCCGTAACACCAGAGTCAGGGAAGGAAAAATACAATTGTGATACCTGGCAATCTTCAGGCCCCACCTGGAGGTTGGCTACCCTAGGCATAGCAGTCAGTGCTTCAGAGCAGGGTCTACTAGACCCAGGTTCTTGCTGTGGAAGCTGAGTGGGTGATTTTCAACCAGTCACAGACTTTCAGTCGAACCTACCTCACAGGGTTGTTGTGCAAGTCAAAAGGGGGAGAGGAGAATGATGTAAGCTGGTTTGGTCCCCATTGCAGAGAAAGACTATTTTTCTTCCTGGGGAACCATTGTTGCCAATCTCCAGGTGAGGGCTGGAGACTACTCAGAATTACAACTGTTCTCCAGATGGCAGAGATCAGTTCACCTGGAAAAATGGTGGATTCTGTGTCCTTATACTCTGCTGAGATGGCTCCCCTATGACAGCCAATGTGACGTAGCAATCAGGGCTTCAGAGCATGGTAGAGGCTGCAAGTGGGGGGGAGATGGAAAGCTGAAGAGTGAGGGGGGAATAAAGGTAGGTTGATAATTGGCTGGGAAGGAGATAGGGTTGCCAACTCCAGGTGGGAGATTCCTGGATATTTGAGGGATGGAGCCTGGAGAGGGTGAGGTTTGAGGAGGGGTGGGACCTCAGACAGGTACAATGCCATAGACTCTGCCCTCCAAACCAGCCATTTCCTCCTGGGAAATCACTGTTGCTAATCTCCAGGAGAGGGCTGGAGATCACTCAGAATTACAACTGCTCTCCAGATGGCATTGATCAGTTCCCCTGGAGAAAATGGTGGAGTCTGTGTCCTTATACCATGCTGAGATAGCCACCCATGACAGCTAATGTGACGTGGCAGTCAGGGCTTCAGAGCACGGTAGAGGCTGCAGGTGGTGGGGGAGGTGGAAAGCTGAAGAGTGAGGGGAGAATAAAGGTAGGTTGGGAAATTCCTGGAGATTTGAGGGGTGGAGCCTGCAGAGGGTGGGGTTTGTGGAGGGGTTGGATGAGTGTTCCCTCTAAGCTGAGTTACTGTGAGCTAGCTCACAGTTTTTTAGCCCCAGGCTCACATATTTATGTCTTAGCTAAGGAAAAATGGCTCCAGAGCAAACTAATCTATGCAGTAGCCAAATTGCTCGCTCACAACTTTAATGTCAGTAGCTCACAAAGTAGAATTTTTGCTCACAAGACTCCACAGCTTAGAGGGAGCATTGGGTGGGACCTCAGACAGGTACAATGCCACAGATCACTTAGAATTACAACTCCTCTCCAGATGGCAAAGATCAGTTCCCCTGGAGAAAATGATGTGCTCTGTGCCATTATAGCCTGCTGAGGTGGCCTCCCCCAAGACAGCCAGTGTGATATAACAGTTAACACTTCAGAGCAGGGTCTGCCAGCCCCAAGTTCTTCCTGAGGAAGCTGATTGGGTGATTTCAGACCACTCACAGACTTTCAGCATAACCTACCTCACAGGGTTCTTGTGCAAATCTAAAGGGGGAGAGAAGAATGATGTGACCTGCTTTGGTCACCACTTTGGAGAAAGACTGTACTTTTACTAGGTAGAGGCAACAGAGAGAGGAGAAGAGATGAAATCCTGAAGTCAGAGCGACAGATAATGGCAGGTTGATGATTGGCTAGGAAGGAGATGGGGTTGCCAACTCCAGGTTGGGAAATTCCTGGAGACCTGAGGTGTGAAGCCTGGAGAGGGTGGGGTTTGATAAGGGGTGGGGCCTCAGGCAGGTACAATGCAATAGTCTCCACCCTCCAAACCAGCCATTTCCTCTTGGAGAACCATTGTTGCCAATCTCCAGTTGAGGGATGGAGATCACTCAAAATTACAACTCCTATTCAGGTAGCAGAGATCAGTTCCTCTGGAGAAAATGGTGGACTCTGTGTCATTGTACCCTGCTGAGGTCGCCACAGCTGATTGACACTGAGTGCCCAAGGCCAGGGCACTCTGCCAGAGCCTCTTTCTAGAGCTCGTTGTATTCATTTCCACTACAGGGAGCTTGCTGACCAGCATTTGAATCTCTAATGAACAGATTGCTGCAGCTTTGACAGTAATAATAGCAGATGAGGTTAATTAAGAGAATGTCAGCTTTTTCAGTCCCACTAACATAATTTTTTTTTGTCTAAACACAGAATACCAATTTTAATAAAACACAAGAAATAAGGGTCCATAGAAGTAGTTTATCACTATATAGGTGTCAGATGCTTATGCTTAATTAATTGTTCCTCCCCAGGGATGCATGCCATAGTTATCTTTAGTATGCATTCCTATTTTTAATCATTAAGAAAAAAAGAACATTTTCTGACAAAAACAGGTTGGCAAGTATCCTAGGGCATTATCATGAAATTTTTCTTTCATTTTTGGTGGTGAGTGAAATAAATAAGCTTACCCCTTTGATATGTAAATTGCTGTTTCTGTAACAAAACAAGAACACCAGGATAACAGAACTATACTGAGCATATAAACGGGGATCCTAAGGTTCTGTTTCATTGCTGCAGCAGAAGCTGGTCCAACAGAATGACTTCTCTCAACCTACTGAGGAGGAGAGGGGATTTTTTTTCCTTTTCAATTTATTCTTCTTTCAACAGACTACCCATACATTCCCCCAAACTGTTACTGGGGTCCACTGATCAAAAAGAACACAATTTCAGGGGGGCAAAAAAAGTTACCATAAGTGAGAAAGCAAGAAGTTGCCTTCCTTTAGTGAGGCTCTTAATTCGTTAGGATGCAAGCCATAGTATCTTATATATAAAAAAGGCTTACTAATTTATTCATGATTCCAGGCTCTCCCATTGTACCTTAAAGAGTACTGCATCACCCATTGGTAGATGAACTGTATTCTGATTTAAAATATGTCCTCACCCACAACACATCACTTCCCCTTCAAAAGAAACAAACCCAATAACACAACCATGCCACACCACAAAAAAGGCAGATCACACCACAAGCAGAATACCACAAGGCAAAAAATGATAGGGAAAGGTGCCAACAGTCACCCTATTACTGCCACTGATATGTACCTGATAGCACATCAGAGGATGGTGCGCAGGCCCCAGTTTCATGTTATAAAAGCTGCCTGGGGGGTTATGGATCATTCACAGACTTTCAACCTAACATACCTCAGAGGGTTGTTGTGTGGATCATACGGGGGAGAGGTGAATGATGTCTGCTGCTTTGGTTCCCATTGTAGG
>NW_015164202.1:414609-415486 GCF_001447785.1 Gekko japonicus
CCGTGTGGCAGAGGGGGAGGTGCAGGGTGTGTGTGGCAGGAGGGCGGCCCGGCTGAAGCTCCTCCTGGAGGGGACCGGACGGAGGACACAGTTTGCATTCCTCTGCAGAAGGGGTTAAACCCATGGAGCCTTTTGCTAGAGAGGCCGCTTCTTTGCCACGCCGCAGGATTGTCCTGTGATCAGCACCTCCCCCCTAACCACGGGACCTCTACGGGACCTATACGAGATGTGTGATTCCACAGCCGTGCATTATTTTGCTCCGGGGCAAACAGTCACACTTCCCCTCCATATTTTCCTGCCCGTGTGACCGGGGCCAAAGGAAGGCTGATGGTTGCCTGGAAAGGACATAGGGTTGCCAACTACAGGTTGGAAACCTCCAGTATATTTTAGGGATGATGCCTGCTGAGGGTGGAGTCTGAGGAGGAGGAAGAGGTGGACCTCAGATAGATACAATGCAATAGACCCCACCCTCCAAACAAGCCATTTCTTCCTGGAAAACCATTGTTGCCAATCTCCCAGTGACAGCTGGAGAGGTCTTAAAGCTCCGGTGCTAATTCAAAGTGCTGCAGATATTTTGTGTTCTGGGAGGGGACACTGTGTGTGTAGAAAATGAATGTGGACAGAGTAGTGTTTTGGAAAATCTTTGGGAATTGTTTGGTGCATTTACCATGGGGCACCCACCCAGAGCCTCTGGCATTTTCTCACTCTGCTGGCATCAAAACCAATTTAAGGCAAAATAGAGATATGGAGACTTTCCCATCCTCCTTTGTATCAGTCTGTCTTTGTTGGCAACCCTAGGCCTGCAAGCACTCTCAGGGTGACTTCATGCCTCCTGACTGGCATTATTTCACTAGCCCTGGCTTCTTGCTCCTGTTCA
>NW_015164202.1:415496-433327 GCF_001447785.1 Gekko japonicus
TGTTCAGCAGGAGCCTCTCTATGGAAGTTGCCTGGGTGATTTCGGACCAGCCACAGACATTCTGCCGAACCTACCTTGCAGGGTTGCTGTACATATCACAAAGTGGAAGATGAGAATGAAATAAGCTGCTTTGCTCCCCACTAATGAGAAAGACAGAACTTTGCCTAGGAAGAGGCTGCTGAGAGGGGAGGAGATAACGTTGCCAACTTTAGATATGGAAATCCCTGGAGATTTGAGTGGTGGAGCCTGGAGAGGGTGAGGTTTGAGGAGGGGCGGGACCTCAGACAGGTACAATGCCACAGACTCCACCCTCCAAACCAGCCATTTCCTCCTGGGGAACCATTGTTGCCAATCCCCAGGTGGGGGCTGGATATCACTCAGAATTACAACTGCTCTTCAGATTGCAATGATTAGTTCCCGAAATAAAACTGTAAGCTCTGTGTCATTATACCCTGCTGAGGTCATCACAGCAAATTGACACTGAGTTCCCAAGACCAGGGAATCCACTCAGATCCTTCTCTCTAGAGCTCATTGTATGTATTTCCACAATGGGCCTCATTCCTAGTATTATATATGATATAATGGGTCTAGTGAAAAGATGAAAACTCATTGTTTTTACTTTGTGCATGTGTGTGGCAGGGTGAGAATTGGAAATTGCTTGGGTTTTGTAAGGTTTCACAACCTTCTTCCCAAGTAGGAATAATATTAGTACTTTGACCTTTTCCTTGTGCTTTCTTTGTGTTCTGTCATCCCACTGCAGTCTCTGATTCAGAAACGAAGGTATAGGTGTAATGGAGTATTATTTAAAATAGTAATGGAGTAGTTTTATTTATTTATTTATTTATTTTTGACATTTCTACCCCGCTCTCCCCGCAAGAGGGCTCAGGGTGGCTTACAAGAGGGCACAGGCCTTCTTCTGCTCCCTTTCCCTCCAATATCTCTGATATTTCTTGGATCTAGTTGGAAGTATCATGGAAGTTGTAGTATGAATGGGGATAAAATGATTTTTTTCTTTCAAAATATTCATATTTTTCTGGTTATATGGATTTTTTCCTCATGTTTTTTATTAGAATGTAATGAAAGCCTACTAAATAGTAAGGCCTTTCCCTTGTAGGTTAGAGTATCCTTCTAGCTGATACTAGCAAAAAAGAAAACAATATTCTTTGGGTATAGAACATAGGTATAGAGTTCATAGTTTCTTAGTAGTTTGGGATAAAACTCTGCAGTGTCTGGGTCAAAAGGATTTTAGTTCCATTTCAGAAAAAAAACAATCCTTTTTTTGGGTATGAAGAATCCTTGTTTAATATTATTCAGGTTAAATTAAATAAACATTCAAGATATCATGTAGGCACACCTTTCTCTATTTTTGACTAATGAGTGAACTATTACTCAAATGATGCACTGTCCTTTGTAACCAATTATGATCTCTGCATATATTTTTATTTTATTTATTTTTAAATTAAATTTCTACCCCGCCCTCCCGCCGAAGCGGCTTACAAACAATTTAAAACCAACAAACAGTTTTAAACCAGCAAATACAAAATAAAATACAATTCATACAATTTCAATACATACAGTTAGGCTAAATAAATAAATACAGGGACATCCTGTAATAAAGTGCTAGTGCAGCCCCACTGGAGCAATCAGTTTTTATTGAAATGCTTGGTGAAATAGCTCCATTTTTACCACTCTATGGAACTGCTGGAGGTCCTGTAGAGCTCTAATCTTGTTGGGGAGCTCGTTCCACAGTGTTGGCACCACCAGGGAGAATGCCCTGGCCCTAGTTACCGCCAACCTGGCATCCCTAGGCCCACGGGGGCCAGGTGGTGTTGTGTTCCAGACCACAGTGCTCTCGGGGGAATGTACGGGGAAAGGCGGTCCCTCAAGTAGGCAGGCCTCTGACCATTTAGGGCTTTAAAGGTCAAAATCAGCAGCATGAAGCAAATCTGAAACGCTGTTGGAAGCCAGTGGAATGACTTCAGCACAGGCTGGATGTACTCCCACCTGGGGAAGCCCATCAGCAGCCTGGCTGCCGCGTTCTGCACCAGCTGCAGCTTCCGGAGTTGCCCCAAGGGCAGCCCCATGTAGAGAGCATTACAGTAGTCTAGCCTTGAGGTGACCATAGAATGGATCGCTGAAGCCAAATCATTGCGTTCGAGGAAGGGGACCAACTGCCTAATCAGCCGAAGGTGGTTGTAAGACACAGGCTTTGGGTTCTCTGCCAGAATACCCAGCTTCAGGCTCTACACTCAGGTTTGGCAAATCAGGCAAAAGGACCTGTTAAGACGCTGCCCCTCCCTGTCTCCAGTGCAGCTGTCAATTAAGATATCTCAGCTGTGCTACTCTTGCAAAGCTGAGAACCAGATAGTTCCTGTAAAGACTTGCAAGGTTGATCTTCCCCCTCCTGCCATCCTTCAGTTCTACAGTGTTGCTGTTTTACAGACAAGTTGGTGTCTTCCTTACAGTGGTAAAAAACTGCCTTGGCAGTGGCTGCTACCTGGGCCTCTGTTGTCAAGGAAGCATCCAGGTACACTCCCAAGCTCCTGACCCTCGGCGCTGGCACCAGCAGCGCCCCACCTGAAGGCCGGAAGAGGGACCCCTAACCCCAAACCACTCCAATTCAGGCAAAGGACCTCCATCGGATTCAATTTCAGTCGACTCAACCTAAGCCATCCTGCCATGTCCTGCAACGCCTAGTCCAGATCTTCTGGGGTAGAGGCAGACTGACCGCCCAACAACAGATAGAGCTGGGTGTCATCTGCATATTGATGACATCCAAGCCCATGCCTCCGGGCAATCTGGGCAAGGGGCTGCATATAGATCTTAAATAGCATTGGGGAGAGCACTGCCCCTTGGGGCACACCACAAACTAGTGGGTGCCTTCGGGACATCTCCCCAAGTGCCACCCTTTGTCCCTGACCCTGGAGAAAGGAGACAAGCCACTGCAAGGCCATCCCCCAAATCCCCACGTCGGCAATGCGATGGGTGAGCAGCTGATGGTCGACCATGTCGAACACCACCGACAGGTCTAACAACAGCAGCACCGCCATCCCGCCTCAATCCAGATGTCTCTGGAGGTCATCTGTGAGGGTGACCAGTGCTGTCTCCGTCCCGTGACCAGGACGGAAGCCAGACTGGAAGGGATCCAGCATGGAAGTGTCATCCAGAAAGCTCTGCAACTGTATCGCCACCGCCCTCTCTATTAATTTGCCCACATAGGGCAAATTGGAGACCGGCCGATAGTTGACCAATTCGACCGGGTCCAAAGATTGATTTTTTAAGAGAGGGTGGACCATCACTTCCTTGAGAGCCCCTTGGAATAGGCCCTCAGAGAGGGGCCTGTTAATAATGTCCCTAAAGGTGCCTTGAAACCCCTCGTGGCCAGCTTTAATTAGCTAGGAGGGGCATGAATCAAGGCTGCATGTGGTTGAACGTACCATTGAGATTAATCTGTCACCTTCCTCTAGGCTGAGAGGGCTGAAATAATCCAGAATGGGACCAGAAGATATGCATGGGGCCTCTAGTTCACATACTGTCTCAAGTGTGGCCGGGAGGTTGCGGCAGAGCGGTGGCGCAGGTGGTTAAACACCTGCATGTAACATCTACAAACAGCTGCTACAGCTGTTCGATTCCCGCCATGGCCAGAGTGAGCACCTGGCCCCAGTCTCAGCTCCCGCTAACCCAGCGGTTCGAAAGCACGATGTAACATCAAAAATGTGCGAGTAGATCAATGGGTACCTACCTTAGATGGTAGGGGGCACCCTCCCCCGTCGAGGGAGTCTGTGCAGTGGCGACGATGAGCGGTGAGGCAGCGAGCAGCAGACGGAGAGCAGCGGAAAAATGGCGACTGAGGCACAACATCTACGAGGGTCCGGACGTTGGTGGAAGGCGGAGCCAGGAAGACGCTGGGAGCGTGGGAGGCACAGGCGCGGCGGGGCCTCAATGGATGGAGCCAGAACCGCACCGGAAGCACGCCGAGCGCTTGAGAGGCCCGCTGAAACCGCCACCAGAAAGATCACGGATAGAAGGAGAAAAAGCCAGAAAGAAGCCGAGCTGATGAGCCGTTCCAGAAGGAAGATCATCGAATAACGTCCCTCCACTGGGTGCTGTTAGGACAGTCCCCACCCCAGTATATATGTGGCCATAGGTAAGGGATAACGGTTAACTGTAAGCCGCTCAGAGACCCCCTGGGGGGTTCGAGCGGGGTAGCAAGTTGAAATAAATAAATAAATAAATAAGACTTTATCTGCAAAAAGATAAAAAGCCTCACAGCCTGTATCCAATTCCCTGTCATTTTGACTGCTCTGTGGCAAAGTGATTATGTCTCTCCAGGTATAAAACTTCAGGTATTTCCTGATTGTGGCCAGAAAGCAGTCATATTTTTTTTTTGATAGGCCATTTTGGCCTAACTGCTTTCAGGTATCTTAATTGCAATTAAAACACTATGAACCTTCCTCCTCATTTTGACTTCTCTTTTTGACTGGGAATCTATTTGTATAACAAAGTCTATGGAAGAACATATTAGGCTATCAAATTACTGGACAAGTACATGGTTCCATAAACTCCACCTACCTTTTTTAAAAAATACCCCAGTTTCTTATGTAGCACTCTAAGGTCTGTAACGAAAAATTCAGTATATCTCAAGCCAGTGCAAACTTGTTCAGGCAAGAAAATGTAGTAAAGGGAAGACAAGAGAATAAGAAAGAGGCACATCTGCCTTTCTTGGGATTCTAGTACAGCTTTTGCAGGCTAAGCCAGAGCTTGTGCTTCCAACAGCTCCAGCAGGGGTTAGGATCAGGCTGTAAGTGTTATTCCTCTCTGTCTAAGAAAATCACATATTTGAGAAAGTGCCACTAAAACCCTTCACAAATTCTCTGTCTCTTTTAGCATTTCCTATCTCCTGAAAATAGGCAATAGAGAAAATGTCTCACTTTTTTTTGCCCTTCAAGAATGAGTGCAAAACCACAGAGGATTAAAATGAGCACTGCCACACAAAAAAGAAAAAAAAACCAACCTTTCTCCTAGCCAAGTCCCCTTGGTCTGAGCTGCCGATGTGAATGTGTAACAACTTGCACTTTGCCTCACATAGAAGAGAAAGGGACGTTGTTGTTTTTTTTTGCATAGCAGAGGCCTTTTATTAAAGTTGTGAAGTTTCCATCTTGTCAGCCTTATTATTTCTTTCACATTTCTCTGATAATTGTACTACTTGACACATTATATTCATCAATACATGTACACAGGCCTGTTCACAAATCCACACTGAAAATACTTGTATTATACCTAACAGTAACTGACATAACTGCCTCTATACTTTTGTGGTCGTCATCCTTGTGATATTTGTATGCTTGGCAGTCACCACAGATTTCCATCTTTTTAAGTGTGCAATTGAAATAGAGAAATATTGTGTCTAGTTAAAAGATGGATAAGTAGTAGTACAATTAAGTGCTCTGAATGTTGTCTCTGAATCCATGATTTATTATCATAAGTCTCCTAACTTTTTCTATGAAAGGGGTTCCTAAAATGAAAGGATTGCTCAGAATATGTATTGTGTATACAGAACTGGTTTCCATATGGTGCCTGTAAAAATGTGTTGATGTCTGTGGGATCTGTCTGCCTTTGCAAAATTGTCAAGGCCTTTGAGTTTTGCCTCCATCCTGAAAATAGTGATAGCACCAGAATTTAAAAACAGCAATGTAAGTATATGAGTTTACCCAGCAGGCATATCTGCCACTAAAAATAGTCTTCAGCTTAAAATTAAAATCCGCATAGAAAAACAATCAGATTTATATGCTGATTTTTTATCTGGGTGTTCTTTAGTCTTTAAAGCACTTTTAAAAAAGCAGCTGCTGCTTGGCAGGTGCATGTTCATTAATTGTTGAAACTGAGGAAGATAAAGAACTCCTGGCTCCTTTGAGTCATGACGTGGAAAACCAGTGGAGCTGGGAATGTCATATACTCATCAATGGCAGGTGCACATGATCTCTAAAAATAAATAAATTAGTAGCATGATCTTATTCTATGGAGTACCAATCTGGATTGAAGCCTTAAATGTGGACTTGGAAAGAATTCAGTCCAGATTCTTGCGGAAAATTCTTGGACTTCCCTCATGTGTTCCTTATGCAGCTTTATGCTTAGAAACCAATCAAAGGCTTCTATCGACCAGAGCATGGCTGATAACTCAGTTTTGGCTTAAACTTCATTTCCATGCTAAAGCTAAAAGTATTATTACTCACATGTTAACTGAGTCCCATCTGTCTCCATGACTTAGATATGTAGAGGAGAAACTCTTCAATGGGACTATCCCAGGATTATTTAGCCCCCTTTTCAGATAAACAAGCCTATGCTATTATTAAACAAAGATTTCTCAACATCAAAAGGCAAGAATTTAGGGAAGGTGCAACCAGCAGATGCTCCCCAAGCAGGTTGGGGACTTTTGACATGGGCTCTACTGTGAAGTATCTGTCAAGTTTAACAGCCCCACATCATCGCAGAGCATACATGCTTGCACACTTTAATGTTCTGCCATCAGAGGTGCTTTTAGGGAGGTACCGCCAGATACCATATGTTGACAGACTTTGTCCTTGCTCTCTAAAAGATATAGAATCCACTACACACACCATACTTCATTGCCCCCTCTATAGGGATATCCAATCTCGCTTTATTACTCCATTTCTAGAGGGTAAGAGCTGGCACTCTGATGACTCAATTATTCACTTTCTTCTGTTTAATCCTAATTGCGAAATAATGGAGGCAGTTGCAAAATTTTTATATTATGCAATCAGAAGATGAGGCTTGAATAGCCAAGTATAAGTGACTGATGCATCTTAGTATTTTCCTGTATCTCCATGATGTTTTGTGCTTTTATGCCAATAAAGGTTTTGTGTGTTGTAGTAGCATGATCATTTTAATTTGTTAAAAATAATGGATCGTAAACTACAAACAAACCAATAATTCTGAAAATTAACAAAGTAACAAAGCAATTTAAAACTGTCTGGTAAATGTTACCATCACACAGTTATCCAGATGATGCTTTGTCTTCCCCACATACCCACACAATACCCAAGGAGGATGTGCAGAGAGAGAGGAAAAAGTCTATTTACACCCCGGACATTACTGTAGATAGCCTAACTGCATACTGAGTGCTGGTTTATTAAAATTCTTGGAGATTTATGTTGATTAGCCATAACATTTACTCCTGAGCTGACCTACCAAGCCTAGTTATTTTTTCAGTATTTTAAGACTATGACTCACTAACAATTAACAGCCACCCTCCCATCCATGCAGGTTTTCCTCCGACTGATGACTTTAATGAAGCCATGCATACTCCTCATTACTGCACGTCAACCTCAGATATGATTTGTTTATCCATGCAAGGCTATTTCTGAATCAGAGACTGCAGTGGGATGACAAAGATGCAGAAACCCTTAGCAAAATCAGGGGCTCTTGACTCACCCCTGTTACATTGCAGGATAAATGACCGTGTAACAACAACTGGGTCATTTCCTTAAGATACAGCTCCATTATGCAGAAATGGGTGGAGTGCAAACTAATTATTGTCAGCCTAAATAGATTTTTTTATGCTGATGGCCAAAATACAATGCTCATGCCCAGAATACATAAAATTGGCTATTATAAAAAGGATTCTGATCTCCAGTGAACAAAGCAGAGACACAGGAATCATCTGAGAGAGAATTAATATTTTCTGGTATTTACACAGGTGGTGCAAAGGAGAATGTGGTCTCCCACCAAATATCAGGAAATAAAGTTGTGCCGATGTGTAACTTGATTCACTTGAGCATTCTATTGGTTTAATTTTAAAGGGCAAAAAGATCAACACTTCATATCCTACTTTAATTCATGAACAGGAGCCCAACATGATTCTATGCACACAATATTAATGTTCCCATACCACAGGATGATATAGATTCTGTAGACTTTACAAATTAAAGCAGGATTGTCACCTTACTCCATTCTAGCAACAAAAAGAATGGACCTATTGGCACTCAAAAGACTTACAAATACATCCTAGTATGAGTGCTTGTGGACTAGAGCTAATTTCACTTTATATCATGCACCCAATGAAGTGGGGTATGGTCTATGAAAGGTCACTTCACAATAAATATATTGATATTTAAGGTGGCATATTTTACAAGCAGCCCAAATGAAGTTGATCAGATTAAGTTGGCTTTCATGGCTTTCATGGTTATGGGAAATTCTTCTTTTAAGTAATTACTATTAGGGATGGATGTCCGAGCTCCTTTTCATTCAGTTTACTTCCTACCTGCAGGTTGCAAGTAGGGAACCAACTATTTGACAGGATGTGCTGCTGCTCATGGGGGGCCTGACCCTGCTTTTCAGGCCATTCCTCAGGTTGCCAGGCACTGCCTAGTAACTGGTGGGAGAGTTGTGGGAGGCTGAGTCACAGGAGAAAAATAGGGGGGGACTCATCTGCTTACAGGAAGTTCTTACCATAAGAGTTCCTGAGGATTCCTAGAACTAGGAATAGCTCTAGGGATCTCTAGACACTCTATGGTAAAAGTGCAAGCCCTTAACACAGAGTTTCTGGTGATTCCTACAGCTACACATTGTCACTTCTGGGTAGTTCTAGGTATCACCAGGAACTCTATGGTAAGAACCTCCTGCAAGTATATGAAATATCCCCCCCCAGTTTTATCTTGCCACAGCTTCCAGCTTGAGACACCCTTCCATGTCTCCTATCATTGATTGACCTTCACCTGTCAGAGCTCAGCAGGCCACCCCAGGGCTCTCATCTCACTCATGGACCTGATGCCACCACCACAGGTCAGCAGGCATTGTCATACCTTTCCCTCTCCCCTGGACCTGATGCTGTAACAGCTCAATAGACCCTCTGTTCCTCCCAACTCCCCATGGACCCAACTCCCCATGGACCTGTACTGCTGTAGCTTGACTTCTGCTCAAGTCACAGTAGTCAAGCATAGCATATTTACCTGCCATACTGTAAGGTTAGAGGCATCCCTAATTGCTATAGCCAGCTCGTCCACACCATTTTGCAGCACTTATCTATAGTGGAACAGTGATGATGTATTAGGAATTGTACTCATTTCATGAAATAGAGGGTCAAGCCTATCAAAAGATATACATTTCATGAATAATGAAACTACAGTCCATAATCCAGAATTCTGAGTTTTTATTTTACAATTTAGCTAGCATTTCAAATATCTAAGTAGGACAAGAAATGATGTAACATTTTATCTATTGGTCATTTGCCTCACATCAGGGTATGAGATTTAACCTAAGTATCCTTTGAGACTGTAGGCAGAGAAACGATATATACCAAATTAATCTTGTCAGCAATTTGATATAGAAGCTATATGAAAGGAGGGAAGGGAACCAGACACAAGAGAGGAAGATACATTTCTTCAGTTTGGAAAGTTATTTGTATTGATAGTCTTCTAATTATCTATACTGTCAGAACTAGGACTGAAAAAAACGTCCTTAGAGAATGAAGCAGGAAACACTATTCCCAATCATGAGTATCAGTACAATCCTAAACAGAAGTCCTGTTCACAAATTATAGTGAATGCACATTCATTCTTTGTGCAGTGTACATTTGATTGTACTTTGCATGTGCATTGAGGAAATCTCAAGTTACAGTCAAAGTATGTACACCTGAAAGTATGATACTAACTCCATATTTACCCAGGTATTGGTCCCTGGTTTTGTTTGTGATGTGAATGTGCATTAGCACTTTCTTATGAACAGATGTTTGCACATACAGGCAGGGTATGTGCATGTTCACTGTGATATGTGAAAAGGACACTAGTTACATACCTTTAAGCCATAGTTAGAAAGGTATAAGTCTGATTAGTATGGCAGCAATAGTCTCCACAGCCTAGTAACAGTGATGTGACTATATCCAGCCATCAGTTCCAAAATCCAGGGCAAAGAATCTGACCTTTTGTTGGCTAGCTCCGGATGTTCCACAGAATGCAGAGGTTCCCCTTACTCACCCACTAAACTACAGCTGGCCTACACATAAAGAAGAATGAGGAGGTAGACTCCTGAAGAGAAGGTGAAGGATGCAATTTTCTAATATTTTTCCATCTAAAAGATTCCTTCAATTAAAGCAGACAAACAATACAACTGGCATAGGAAGGAAATGGGTTCTAAGCTGTGCTAATTTTCTATTAGCAAGGAGACATTTTTATGGATAGACACATGTGAAAGGATGGTTCCCTGCCTTCACTCTGTAATGTGCAGGGGAAAGGAACAACTGGTGGCTCGGAGGCCAGCTCGTCCGGCCCTTGGACCCGCACAAAAAAGTCCATGCGCTTGGCAAGCTTTGTGGGCTTCGGCGAAAGGTGGTCAGTCAGCGCTTTCACCAGCATGGGGTAGGGCTTATCCTTGGTCTGCTTCGGTGCTATGAGGTCCTTGAGTAGCAAGACGGTGTCCATACTGCACGCCCAAAAGAGATGGGCTTTTTTCTTTCCCTGGTCCATAATGTCGTGGCAGTCAAAGTGGCTCTCCAGGATCTCGAGCCAGGTCTCCCATTGTGTGGGGTGGGAGATATCGAAGGTAGCGATGCTCTCCTGGGTGGTCGCCATCTTACTGCTCCACATGGAACGGCGGCGGGAATGGTGGGAATTAGCGAGCGTAGGGAAGGAGTGGCGCGATGTTGCCTCGTAGTCAGTGATGTGGTGCTTGGAGTTGGGGAGCGGTGTGAAGAGCAGTACCTTCGATAAAACGCCTGATGCCAGCGGCGGAGGCGATTTCGGCGAGGCGACTCCCGCGATGTCCTGGAACGTGGTCTCTGTTCAGAGGGAGGTGGATCCCACCTTCATCGCCAGTGAAAAGTATGCACACGGAGAGTGATTTCAGCAAAGTGTACTTTATTCGATCAGGAACAAGACAGCTTTTGCCGGCTCGCAGGCTGGCTTATATTCCCCATGAAACCGCCACCCATAACACCCCCCCACTTCCCAATAGGTTATTTACAGGGGCTGAGAGTTCCATAGGCTCACGGCTGGGAACTAGCCCCCTGATTGGTGCGGGCTAGGATCCGCATAGTCTATTGTCTCTAAGAGCGAAGCAGGCCACGCGGTCTGACTATATATATTACAGTTGCCAACCTCCAAATGGGACCTGGAGACCCCCCAGAATTACAACTGGACTCTAGACAGCAGTGGTCTGTCTCCCTGCAGAAAATGGCTGCTTTGGAGGGTGGAATCTGTAGCATTATACCGAGCTGAGACCTCTCCCTTCCCAAACCCAGCCCTCCTTAGAGTCAGGAACAAGACAGCTTTTGCCGGCTCGCAGGCTGGCTTATATTCCCCATGAAACCGCCACCCATAACACCCCCCCACTTCCCAATAGGTTATTTACAGGGGCTGAGAGTTCCATAGGCTCACGGCCGGGACCTAGCCCCCTGATTGGTGCGGGCTAGGATCCGCATAGTCTATTGTCTCTAAGAGCGAAGCAGGCCACGCGGTCTGACTATATATATTACAGTTGCCAACCTCCAAATGGGACCTGGAGACCCCCCAGAATTACAACTGGACTCTAGACAGCAGTGGTCTGTCTCCCTGCAGAAAATGGCTGCTTTGGAGGGTGGAATCTGTAGCATTATACCGAGCTGAGACCTCTCCCTTCCCAAACCCAGCCCTCCTTAGAGTCTACCACAAAATCTCTAGAAATCCCCCAGCCTGGCACTGGCAATTCTTGTGAGGCCTGGCCCCAAGGCTGCCTCCCTCCCCGAAAGGCCAAAAGAGGCCTGGAAAGGGCCCTTCCCCCACCCTTTAACTGACAAAGTCAGTTAGAAGCCCCCCCCCTGAATGTTATAATCTCTCACCGTTGATGCCTGAAGCAGATCCCTGCAGAGGCCATTTCAAAAGGTTTTGGGGGGAATTCAGCCATCCCTGAAGGGATTTTTTTAGTTTTTGGATTTTTCTACAAACCCAGGAAGGCTACTGACTATGTAGGAAAAGCTGTTGGGGGAGAGTGAGCCCCCTGTTGGTGGAAATAAGTATCCGCACAGGGGAAAAAAAACTCTGGAAAATAGAATAAGGATGTATGAGGTGTTTTAAGAGATATGAAGTTGTTGTTAATACTCTCATGTATGTTTGGTTTGGTTGGTTGTTTGTTTGTTAAAAATACAAGCAAGGGCTGCTTCTGCCACACAAATGAAAGCATCTCTGTAGCATGGGGGAGAGGTGATGGGTGAACAGTCCCTTCTCTTACCCTAATGTATTACAACAGAGACTCGAGAGAACATTTTGATCAATATTATGTTTCCTTGATGCAGCAGAATATTTAAATCTTAATCTGCTCTGGAAGGGTGGTGGATCTCTCTTTTCCTCTTTCCTCTCCTGCCCCTCAAACCCAGTGCTAGGGAAGTGACTCAGGAGTTAGAACCAGTGGAAAACAGTGTCTGTATGTTTTCCCCCAGTGCATATGACATACTGGGGGGGGGGGACTATACATTTGCTATGAATACTGATGCCTGGGTCATTGTTATAGCATGATCCCAAATTCTGTGATGGGAGGCTGGAGGGAGAGAAAAGATATACCTCCCTGCTCTCATCAGCAACAACAGGCCAGCAACCAGAAAAGTGGATGGGTGGGATGCAGTACTCTCCGTCTTGGATTCAGACTTTAGGAATTCCAAACTTCTGGAACATTCCTTCCCTATACAGAATGAACATATCTCAATTGCTTCCTATAGGATGTCAATATAAATATGTTTGTAACATTGATATCTTCTATAAGATAGTAATATCTATGGTGTAGAGATACCAATTATAATGGCCATTTATATACATCATATTTGTGCATAGGTATATGTAAGCAATGGTTCATCCACTCAATTCTGCACTTATGACACAAGCTTAAAACAGCTTATTTTACCCAATCACACAGTGCCTAAATAATATATTTCACAACACATGGTGTTAAACAGCTTCTCTTATCCACAGCCAAGATGATCAGCCAATGAACACATTTTACTGCCTTTAAGAAGTTGAGGATGTCTAAAGGCTATTGAACACATTGGTAATTTTCACAGCAGAGTGGTTTGAAATTGCATAGCATAGGTGTTTCTACAGCTGATACACTGAGAATTTTTACAATGTTCAATGACTCTTACATTTCTGCCGCCACTTCCATGGTGTCATTGTAAAGCACAGTGAGGGTGCAATAAAGGAGCCTGGTAGGCTCCTTCTTTGAATTTTAACCAGTTATTAAATCACCAAGATATAAATCTGTTTGTATCATTTGTGTGATTGACATGGAGACTCCCTTTTTCTCTCCTAATGCAATTACTTATGAAAGAAAAAAGTTATCAAGCGTTTCAAAGGACTGCCAATTAGAGGTGAATTAGCAAGTCTTGTTCCTTTGGGGAGAACAAATCTCAGGATTCTGAGATGCCAGCATCAGTGGCTAGAAAACACAAGTATTTATTCGGGGAAGCATGTATAAAATACAAATCAGATTACCCTAACTACACAGAGGCAAGACTGATAATCAAAGGACTACCTCACACTGGAAACTTAACCACCCAGCACCCAGCCAACTTAACTGCTGTCACTCAGACACAGGACATTGTGGGAGGTTGTTGTCCATCATCCAAACTTATTTGGGTCCTTGTTGAGTCCCTAGATGGTCAGCATCCATGTAATCCTATGCTCTTGCTTTTCTGGGTCAGTATGTTTTTGGCATAATCTCCCTGTATCATGCAGAGCCTATCAAGAAAAGTGTGTAACAAGAAAGTTACAATAACCTATGGCAGAAGAGACCATCCTTGCTTTACCAAATCTTAATTGAATAACCAACTCTTAAAACCCATCCCTCTGAGGCCCCGGTCACATGGCAAAGTTGCCGCGGGAGAGGCACAGAAGGTGGGCGGATTATCCGGGCGCGATCACACCCCAACATCTGGGAAGTGGAGCGCACCCGTGGCTTACCGCCGACAATGCACATTTAAAAACTAGTACCTCCAAGGTACTAGTAAACGTTTGCCACGGGCTGCCTCCAGACGCCCATGGTGTGATCACACTGGCGTGCGGCATTCCCCTCCAGTCCCTCGTTTACCCACTGGCACCGAGGGAAGGACCCGTGCTGTGCCGCCGGCTCATCTGATCGTGTAATCGCGGATCAAACTGCGCCGGAGTAATTAGCCATGCCTCCCCCCGCAATATTCGGCCCGTATGCCCGGGGCTTGAATTGTTCTTGCTGAACACAAGGATGAGCGTCCATGTCTGGTTAATCTGGCCACAATTTGTCTTCCCTGCATGCTCCCTAGTAAATGCAGAACAGCTGATCCCTTTGAACAACAAGTCTCAAAAAGATTTTTTCTTGCATCATTCCTATAACCATTCCTTGGCTTTTAAGGTAAAGTTTTTTTCTTTAGGGCTTCTGCAGGGATTTGAAGTATTTGTAATTTATAAGGCCTTGATTTGGGTTTGTGTGATTTCCATGGAGCTGTGGAAAATTTCTTACTTCATATGCACCTCTACCAATGTACAGCATCAAGGATGAACATTTTGAAGTGATTATAGGGTTTTCAACCTCCAGGTGGCACCTGGAGATCTCCTGCTGTTACAATCAATCTCCAGACAATCAAAATAAGTTCCCCTGGAGAAAATGGCAGCTTTGGAAGGTGGACTTTATGGCATTATACCCTGCTGAGGTTCCTTCCCCCCAGAAGCCCCACCCTCCCCCCGCTCTACCCCCAAAAACTCCAGGTATTTTCCAACCAAGAGCTGGCAACGCCAAGTGACAATGATACCTGAAGACCAGTCATGGGATCCAACAGCTGAGAAGTTCATCAGTACAGCTGATCTGAGAGAAATTCTAGTCTGAGGAGACCTAGGGAAAGCTTCAGAGGAAGAGCACAATGTTGAGAAGCTTTTCCCCAAAGGAAATGACAAAGTACATAGATTCCAAGTTACTTTTCACCAACCCCCCCACACACACACTACACAAGAAACACAATGGGTCTCCTTCTTTCACTAAGTAGAGAGGGAAGCTCCAAGAGTGCACCAGTAGTAGTAAATTTTCTTAGTCTAAGCTCTGCTCGGTGTTCTTCTCTGCCTGCTTTCTGCTTATCCATAGAGAATGGTTGTGAATACTTTTCAAAGAGACATGTGTGTGTTTTGCTCCTGCTATAGCTTTCCATTTATTTCATTTTTTATAGATCCTTTTCGTCTACAACTAAGCAGCAGGCACATGCAGTGTGCTTTCTGAACCCCCGCACATTTTTTTGTGTGTCCATGCAATTTTGTGCACAATTTCAGTAACTAATTTCCTTTATATAATGAGAAGACCAGTGAGGTGAAAAGAAAATGGAGCATCACAAGGTGAGGAACAGGAGGAACAGAATTAATTTACCTCACCTATAGACTTCCAACAGTCAGACTGCAGCTACCTGAGGATTCCCCTACCATGTCTACTTTGGTCTCTAGTGTAATTAAATAAAACTGTGTGTAACTACTTACTGGGAAATGCCCCTACAAGATACCTGTCCAGAGAGTCTCTCTCCTTTCAGTATCATCCCTCTGAACACCTTGAAGTCTAAGGCAGACGACAAGGAACCAGAATAATCACTAGGTCAGAAGAATTCCTTGCTTTACTGATGACATTTAATTTTTTCAGTTAGTATTAATTATATTAACTGTATAAAAATATCTTGGATTTGGGTTATGATTAATATAAGAATAGCACCTGCATTTATTAATTAGATGTCAGCAAATATGTCAATTTTGCAATGCTGGCATTTGTTTCTATGGCTATTGTTGTGATATTGTCCTTGCTGCTGTTTGGTATAGGATTATGTGCAGATTATGCCAGTGTTAGCCAGAGAGTGTCCTAACCTGGATAGTCCAGGCTCGTCCAATCTCATCAGGTTTTAGAAGCTAAGCAGGGTGGGCCCTGGCTATTATTTGGATGGGAGATTACCAAGGAGTAGGAGGGTCGCTATGCAGAAGCAGGCAATGGCAAATCACCTCTGAAGTCTCATGCCTTGAAAACCTTGTGGGGTTGCCGTAAATCACCTGCGACTTGACAACAAAAACAAACAAACAAAAGCCCCAGTGTAGTGGTCACCCAGCATAGCAGGGCCATAAAATTATTTCCTTCTTTGCTCTCCTCCCCACCAAGTTCTGCACCAACAGATTTACAGGCACAGGGGATATCATGAGAGTATGCTTCCATCACAAAAGCATCAGTCTGAACTACAATAAAGTAAGATTTATGTGGGTGGTGTAAAAATGCTATTATCTTTTAGAGACTTTTACCATTAAAATAATAAGTGTGACACTACTGGTGCTGTATTTGTGAGAATTTATGACACAGTTTGGTAGTGTACACAAATCCCCTCCTTGGAATGACACATAAGGGATTACATTTCATTTTTAAATTTTGTTTTTTATGCTGAGGTTCATCAAATTGTATCATACTTATTCCTGTGATTAATGGTATGCCAGAATTTCTAATCCTAATATCAACCTGTGGCCCGTTTAGTGGCTAGAGAATGAAAGAGCCAGGCAGGCAACCTGCAGTATTGATTTGTATCCATCATCTTTGAGGTCCAATAAATATTTCCCCAATGTGTGTTTGCTGTTGCAACCAAACTAAATATCACAGCCCTTTTTTTCTATCATCCATTAATTATGTTACATCTGAGACTAGCCTGCTTCTTAAAGAGCAGCCCTGCAACTGGAGGCTATGATTTAAGGTGTCAGTCAGCCTGAATTATAGGCTGGATATTTAAGTATTCCCACTATTGTGCTTCCTCCCTCACAAAGACAGATAATATCTTTTAAATGCTATTGAATGTTTCCCAGTTTCTTGAGTCTGGGTTGGAAGATCAAGAAGATTTAGAACTGTTATAAGAGGAAATTCACTTATGTGATCCTGTCCTCATACAAAGAAAAACAAAAAGAGTCATACTCATGGGAGGGAGCAAAGTGTGGCAGAAAAGTACCTTTCAAAGCATGCATTCATAGACAGCAGAGTCAGATCACTCATTACACTTGTTTGACAAGTGAGATTTAATCAAGGCTGTGCTACAGAAATCGCACAGTCTCTCTTCAAAGCAACATCAAGGAGAGATTATGCCGATGAAAACCCCCTATGTTTGCAGCATTCTTATGTGGATTCAGGGCATGAACTCTTAAATTGAATGGGGAGGGGGTCAATGCTCCCTCTAAACTGTGGAGTCTCGTGAGCAAAAATTCTACTTTGTGAGCTACTGGCATTAAAGCTGTGAGCAAGCTATTTGGCTACTGCATAGATTAGTTTGCTCTGGAGCCATCCTTCCTGAGTTAAGACAAAAATGTGTGAGCCAGAGGCTAAAAAACTGTGAGCTAGCTCACACTAACTCAGCTTAGAGGGAACATTGGAGGGGGTGGAAGTGGCTGTTGGCATTTCAGATAAAATCCTATCATAAAAGATGAAAAATATATATTTAGTAGCCAAGAAGATACTTGATTTGAAGAGTAATGAAATGGTGATGCACTTTTGGATTAGAAAAGTTAGAAATGTGTCAGATGTAACAAGCACAGCTTTTCTCCTCCTCTTAAGAAGCAAGGTATGAAGTATTGTGGGAAAAACAGCTGCAGTGAGGACCCATCAAATCCAGTTTCCTTCTAACAGACAGTTGTTGGCATCAGTGTGTGTGTTTGTGTGTGCACACGCACATACACTTCAGTCTGGGGTTGTAAGTTGGCCAAAAATGTCTGGGTGCACTTCTGGAAGCAATTTTGTCTAAACATTTACTCTTTCCTTAGTCGCCTCTTATTTTAACTGAAGTTGGGCCTCTGATATTTGCCTTCTCTCACTTGGCACTCTCCTGC
>NW_015164202.1:433388-468955 GCF_001447785.1 Gekko japonicus
TTTTCCACACTGAGTTTTTTCTTTAAAAACATTTGCTTCCAGACTCAAAACTGCTTCTTAAACTTGTGAATTTGGGGGTTCTGTGGGGCCTGTTCCTATACAGATCTCTCCAAGAAAAATGTGGATTTGCTTGGGGAGTGTTTGTGTATGTGTACGCACTTTCTGAATCACCATCCAATAGTGCTATAATTGGCTACCGTTTTCTGTCAGGGGCTTGTCACATATTCTGGATATTATGGCTCATTTTCTTTCCATTAGACACAGGGTTACATAAAGCATTTACACAAACAGTACAGCACTTAGGGATAGTCGCTGTAAATGGACAAGTTATTTGCTGAAAGCAATTTTCTGGATGTATAAAGTGTTTTTTCTTCCATTTGTGTATTTACAATGAGATTGACTTATGACCCTCTGTTGGCACTGAAAGTGTTGTGCTTGTTCAGAACCACAATACAGTTTCTTCTGTGAACTTCACACAAAACAAGTTTGCTTCCAATATACCAAAACACTTTAATAGAGCTTCACTTTGGTTTCCTGTAGACACTACATTTCATAGCATGCCCCATAGTGCAATCAATGCTCATTACAGCATCTACTACTAAATGTTTAATTACTGACCAGCACTTAGGGTAGAAATTCCAATATATTTGGTACTGCTTGAGACCCAGAATATTAAAGTATCATTTGATTCCTACCTAATAAAATTGGCCAGATTCGGGGTTTTTTTATTTTTATGGAAGGCTATTTAAACTGTTTCCTTATATATCCTGCACTTATGTTCTTGTTTTATTTGGGAAACAATCACAATAAAAACCTATTATTAATCATTCCCACTTTTCAATTGCTATTCTCCATTTACTTCCATCACCCTATAACTGATCTATGAAACTTGTCTTGCAAATAAGAAGAAAAACATCCTAACTTAGAAAATTTTCACATTAGCCGACAGAAACTGGGTGTGGTAATGCTGGGGGTGGGTTAAATTGATTTTAAGAACCTGATGACAACAGTAGCAAGCCACTTGCCAGTCAATGGGTATCCATCATACTACCCTTACAATGCAATCCTAAGCAACTTTAAATCCAACTTTGCATAGGATTGCATTGTTAGTTATTTAAATGGTACCATAGAAAACATATTCTTTATTTCAGGAGTGAAAGGCTTCACAGCATGATGTTAAAATGAGCAAACAGAGCCTCCCACGAATCTCTAGTTTTTATTATTTCTATTTTTAGGGTTGGGCAATATTGTAACTTAAGATCTAACTCAAGGGATAGCATCTGGGCAAGTGTGAAAGCTTGGCATCAAGGAATCTCCTCGAAGTGCAGATGAAGCTTGGCCATTCCCTGGTCATCAAAGGTTCCTCTGGCAGGAAATGCCAACCCAGATACAAAAGCAGAGATGTGGAGTACGTGTCTTTCAACAATTCAGCAATGGGGGCTGCTTTCATTCAAGTTGTTGTTTGGCTGACACAATGGTGATGTGTCCACACACTTAACCACTACACCAAACTACAGGAGAAATGACAAAGTGCTCACCTTCTGGCCTGACACCAGCCTGCTTGAGGATTACACCCGAGCAGATGGCTGCAAACATGAACATTAGGCATATGCCTGTAAAAACCAGCCAAGGGAGGCTGGTAGATGTGGAAGCAATAACTTACCTTTCAGTTGGCTGTGTGACCACTGCAACAGACCTTGCCTTACTTGTGTGACTCCTGGACTGGCTCTTGACCTTGCTTCTCAGCTCTGTGATCTCTGCTTGTGAATAACCCTTGGACTGCCTGACTGTGCCTCTTGGACAACCCTTTGGTAATAACTTTTTCAGCTCTGAAGTCTGGAACTGAATCCTTGACTTGGCTTCTCACATTTGGACCCATGCTACCTGCAAGGAATGCACACTGGCACTGCCTGACCTGTGGCAGCTACCCAAGGGCATGTCTATGCCTTTATGCTCTTCCTTTTCTCCTGACTATTACATACTCCTTGCAGATTTTTTAACTCCAGTGCAGAACTGCATCACTTGTAAGATAGATGGTTGTGATAATGGGCTTAGGGTGTTTTTCCACCCGTAAGCCGTGCTCCTCAAAATTGTAGAGGAAGTTTGGGCCTGAGCAGGGGGCTACAGTTTGTGGCTTCTTCTGGGCCGATTACCCTTCATTAGCCATACATTAGTTTGTTAAAGTGTTCAGAACAATGAGGAACATATATTATAAAGGAAACTTAGCAAGTGAGCCTATTGAAGGGAAACTCAATGAACTTCCTTCTTCCTCCCGGAGGTGATCTCTCTCCAGCTTGCCACTGCTCCCCTATGCTTCAACCTGTGTGATATAAAGGAGTCCTTAGAGGCTAGGCTAGGTGGACAGGGTATTGAGTCAGATGGCAGCATGAGCACAAGGATCCTTTTGCTTATGCCACCCGAGCTCCAAAGAGCTGAAGAAGGTCTCTGCAGCCCTTCAGAAATAGTCCTTGCTATTTCAATTCTTAGGATCATTCCTGATAACTTGAATGGCTTGGGAAATGAATAACTCTGCTCATATACTATGAAAGTCCTCACCATGCTATTGACTGGAGGGGGCTTTGCATATAAATTCCAATCAGAGATGATGTTTTATGATACAGACATGGGATGAATGTACTGGGCAGAAATTCTTTTTGTGTGCTGAGCAACAGATACAAATATTTAGAAAATGTAGAGGAATGATTTATTTTATAGAAAACATGAACAACACATTAAAAAGACCTATTATCAAAAGAAAAGAGCCTGTTACTGATATACTACCTATTCTATAGGAGGGAAGAGTGAACAGAATTGGTAAGACCAATTATAGCTAATGTCAGTTACACAGAAGAGAAGTACCATTTGATCAAAGGGCATATGTTGAAATGTTTCTAGTGCTACTCATCACAACTAGTTTAACAAATCACGTTGCAATATTGAACTCAGATGAAAGATTTGGCAACATGCTTCTCTGTTGCCTGTACAACAAGTGACAATAACCTGCCTTTGATCATGTAGATAAATTGATTATTGCTAGTCAACTCCATCTCTAACTTCATTGCCACATCAAGAACACTCAGATGAAGATTTATATATTTTATACCAGCACTGAAACAAGTGTGAAAAGTTAGCCTCCCACATGAAAACTCAGTTCCCTGGCTGCCAGCCCTTGCAGCCGTACAGCTGGGGGGCCATTTTTGCCTCCCAGTGAGGAGAGGAGGCAACGATGATGTGGCAAAAGCCGCATCCGGGGCTTAAAGGGGCCGGGCCAGAGGTTCTTTAAGTCACCCTTTGCTTCCCGCCTTCAGTCTTCTCCTTGCACTCGGCCTGCATGGAGCTCCTTCAAGCTCCTCATGCTGAGAAGGCCTAGCAGTGCGGGAAGGTGGTGTGTGGCCCAGCCACGGCATGGTTAGTGCAGCGGCAGACTTGGTGTGACAAGCAGCAGCTGCTCAGTCCATGAACAGAATCATCCCAAGAAGCAGAGAATAAGTAGTATCATCTGGGACATGGTTGAGTAATTAAATTGGCTGATCATTCACTAATACTGTAATTTGATGCAGAGTTACTCAAGTCCATTGATTTCAATAGGCTGAGATAGAAGTAATTATTCATAGAACTGTACCATAAGTCATTCAAATGCATCTGAACACATTCAGATGTATCTAATTTGCACAATCACACTGTTGTCTCACATGATTGGACTACTTCATTGTAGATCATGCCCCTGCTACCCCTCTGCTTCCACAAAAAAAAGAGCCCAATAGTAAAAAGGAAAAAAAAAAGAAAAGAAAACATTTTGAGATTTCTAGGTGAAGACTTACTGCTTAGGTGTGCCTGAATGTTCTGTCCATGAACCCACCTGGTCTTGCAATCAATTCTTGCAATCACTTCTTGGACAAATGTTGTGGCCTGCTTAGGTGCAAAAAGCAGGTAATGCAATATATCCAATGGTAGTTATTTAAAGTATGAATCCAACTGTATGCTCACAAAGAGTGAACAAACCACAAATAATTCTGTTTTACAGTACAATTCAATCAAGGGAACAAGCATGACTAATAATATACCCACAATGAAGGTTTCAATTAATATACTAATTTGAATTCTATGTTAAAAGTCATAAATCAGGGCAGAAGTCTGTGCAAAGTAAAAAGCTACAACCAGTTAACATTTTAAAATTTAAAATCTTAAAAATGAAGCTATCGTATCAATTCTCAACATGGCTCCTTCTGTGGATATTTATATCCAGAGACTGGAGCCATGAACAGACAATGCAGATCTTTCTCCAAACCTGCAAGATGCTCCAGGTTTGGAGAAAAGTCTGAAATCTAATAAATAAACAAACAAATAAAATTACAAATGGAGGTTAACCCCCAAAATAATAGAAACAGAACCTGTAGCTTTAAGAAATGAATGCCTTCTGCAGTATTGGTAGCATTCAAGCCTTGGTTTCCATCTGTTTGTATATGGGGCCCGACGCCAGCTTACATCTAACGATGATCAGATTTTCTATGGTGACAATTAAGGACAGTTAATTCACCATCAAAAACTGAAACATTTTATGAACTGTTTTAAGATTTTATTGTGTTTTACTGTTTTAAATTTTTATGGCATTTGTGGATCTGTAAGCTGCCCTGAGCCTGCTTTGGCAGGGAGGGCGGGGTATAAATTAAATAAATAAAAGACAGAGGGACAGGGCATGCCCCTTTCCAGGCCAGTTTAACTTTTGAGAAAAGAGTCATTGGGCCACTGGCAAGTCCACCTGCTTATTACTATTCAACAGCAGTCACCACATGAAAGCCAGTCTGGTGAAGTGGTTAGAGTTTCCGACTAAGACCCAGGTTGAAATCACCACTCTGATGCGGAAGCTCACTGTGTGACCTTGGACCAGTTACATATTCTCAACCTAAGCTACCTTGTAGGGTTGTTGTAAGGATAAAATAGAGGAAAAAAGAATAATATAAGCCACCTTGTGTCCCCATTGTGGAGAAAGGCAACACAAAGTGGAGGGACCATATCCCCTCCTTTACAAAGGAAGGAAGGGTTTATGAACCTTCCTGAGCTATCACAGCCAGTCTGGTGTAGTGCTTAGAGTGTCTGACTGGGATGTAGGACATTCAGGTTCACATCCCACCTCTACCACAGAAACTTGCTGGTGTGACTCTGGGCCAGTCACACTCTCTCACAGACCTACCGCATACATTTATTGTGAAAATAAAATGGAGAAGAAAGAATAATGTAAGCCACTTTTGGTTTCTATTGTGGAGAAAGGTGAGGTGTAAACAGACTAAATAAATAATAAGTGTAGCTATAGCTATACTGTACTATAAGCTATTGGTCAGGTAAAAGAGAGGTTGGTGGGTGGGTGGGAAGCAGAGAAGGAAGCAGGGAGAAGTGATATGGGGTTTGCCAAGGGGAAGGAAAGAGAGGTACAGGGGAAAGTGAGATATTCTTCCATAAATGTAAAAAAAAAATACTAGTTCTGACTGAAGCAACGTATGACCCTAGGACTTGCCAATAATCACAACCATTACAAAGGTAATGTGTAGTCCAGCTATATTTGTATTACTGTCCAACTGATATTTTCCCCTTATTGTGGAGAAAGCCATCTTAACCTTTCAGAGTCTTTTCCACTTCTGTTATTAACTGAATGACCTTTTCAAAACTGACTTTCCAAACAGAAAACAAAACTTTCAGAGCCTCTTATACAGATCAAGAATTAATTCTTCAAGCAAAATGAATTCAAAATGGCAGCAAATATTCAGCACACTATATGTTTTAGTAGACTCCACAGTAGCTGTTTAGAGTGAAGTTGCCATTATTCTTTCACTCATTTTACAGACAATTGAGATGACATTGTGGTCAACCCACTGCATCCTAGAATTTTCTGTGTTGTTTCTCCATGTTTGTTTTTTCCAGGCATGACTTGTTGACCCTTGTAAAAATTTAAAATACAATTCCTCTGTTAGATTGCCATTCACCATGCAATGGCAATCACGTGCTAAGGCTACAACACAGCCAGCAGCTGTAGTAACCAGCATACCAAATGTCTTGTTCTAGCCTGGCTCCTGTGCCATTTAGAAATGTTTAAACCACCATCTGTTTGCTGGTCACAAACAGTTATCCATTGGTCAGTTAACTGTTCAAGATCACTTCAAGCCTTAGAAGAAGCGTAAATGTATAAGAACAATAGTTGAAAGATGTGTAACCTGTAGAAATTGAGTAACAAGTAAGGGAGAAAGGAAGAAAATTTAAGATTTTGGCTGGAGGTTGGAGCACTGTGGGAAGTAAAAAGGAGTGGGGAATTAGGAGAAAAAGGATGTATAACAGTTTGTAATGTGATATATGTTTGACCTATTAATATATCTTAATAAATTGTTTTTCAAAAAAAAAATCACTTCAAGCCTGTTCAGTGGGGTACTTTTCATATACTCAAACAGTATAGTACAAAGTAACGAGGAGTGTTTCATTGCATACACATTCTCATAGAGCAGGGGTGTTGAACTCAATTGTTACGAGGGCCTGATCTGACATAAATGTCACTTTGTAGGGCCAGACACAGCTAAACCCATTAGTTATAAATTTAGCTCTAAATACAAACATGCTTTAAACATAAGAGCATAAGCAGAGCCATGCTGGATCAAACCAGTGGTCCATCTAGTCCTGCATCCTGTCTCACAGTGGCCAGTCAGTTCCTCTGAGTCTACACAATATTCCAGATGAGGCCGCCCCATAGATCTATAGAGAGGCATTACAATATCAGCTGTTTCATTCTCAATCCCTTTCCTAATCATCCCTAATTTAAGAGTTTGCCTTTTTTTCACTGCTGTAGCACACTGGGTTAGAACATAACAGAAGCCATGATAAGCAGGAGTGTTTCATTGCATACACATTCATATAGAGCAGGGATGTTGAACTCATTTGTTACGAGGGCCAGATCTGACATAAATGTCACTTTGTAGGGCCAGAAACAGCTAAGAGTTTGCCTTTTTTCACTGCTGCAGCACACTGGGTTAGAATATAACAGAAGCCATGATATCCAGTCCAACACTCTGTGTCACACATGGCCAAAGCCCAGGTGCCCTCAGGAGGTCCACCAGTGGAGCCAGAACTCTAGAAGCCCTCCCACTATTGCCCTCCAAGCCCCAAGAATACAGAGCATCACCCTGGATGAAATGGCTACTTTGGAGAGTGGACTCCCTTACATTAGCCCCCCCCCCCCAATCTCTGTGCTTGACTGGGCTTAGAAATGTGGTGGAGGAGGAAATGGGCCGGGGGTGGGTGGGTGTGAGGGGAGACGATATCATTATGTGCTTTAAATAGTGCTTTAATTGTAGTAAATATACATTGAATATGTACCTTTGTTTTAATTCTAGATTATTACATGAATATAGCCAATGTTAATTGGGGGAAAGCCGACAGGAGATGAAAAGTCTCTGGTTCGGGTTGGCTCATCTCAGAGAGATGAGGGGGTACCTGTTGCTTTTCTACAGGGAGGTGGATTGAAATTGTCCACTGAGACCATGGCTAGTGACATGGAATGCCTGACAAGGTCTCAAGATAGCAAGAGGAAGGTTGCAGGCTTAACTAGTATGGGAAATTACAGCTGTTTCTATACAAATGCTAGAAGTGTCCGAGGTAAAATCGGGGAGTTATCTGTATCACAAACATATCAGAAAAAACAAGGGCCTTATTTATATAGAATGAAAAGAACAGCTTCCTGTAAGAGAATACAGAAAGGGAATAAAACCAACCTTGTCAGCATTTGAGAAAAGGGGACTATTAAAAAAAGACACAACTGCCAGGCTAGATGGAGATCTGACATCTGTAATCAGCTGTCAGGCAGGCTGTCTTGAAACTGCACATAGCTTCCTCTTTGATCTGCGTGATGTCACAGAACAGTGCATCCTGGTGGTTAAGAGAGATTTAAGCTTCTGTAAAGACACAATTCTGAAAATGATAATTTTTTTAAAAAGGTTGGAAATAATTATTCTTTTGATGCTAAGTCCACCATAGCCTCTAATGGGCAATTAGATCGTAAATACAGATTGAATTCCATTTGAACTTTGCCTCTCATTTGGCTGTATTTTTGGCTCTGGAATTAATGATCACTCTCTGTGTGTACATTTGTCAATAAACAGATATTACAAAGACAAGTCCCAAGCACTTTCTCATCCAAAGGAAACTGAACTCTGTCATGTTAGCCTAGGACTTTCACCACTAGGGAAAGTGTTGTACTGTTGAACTGGGAAGCAGCAATGGATTTCTTGATATACAGGTTGGTCAGAATTTATTTCTTCGATAACACTTTGGAGAGAGAATAAGCAAAACTGGAGTGAGCATAATTTAAAATCAAGAGTAAGTATTCTTAATTAAGCTCTCCTTAAGATTGTGAGATTCAAGGATTTAATTCTTTATTGAAAAACAATAAAAGAGCACTTACCCACTAAGCAGAGGGTCCCCCCCACGTCTTTGCAACTCTAAAAATATCTATTATAGATAAAAAGAAGTTTAAACAGAATATATTACTATTTGCTTTGTTTATACATGGTGAAGAGTATTCAGAGTAGACCACATCTTAGACTTCCACTAATCCTTAAATAATTACAATTCATCTACTTGACACTGGAAAAAAACCTCATGGAATGTGACTTTGTTCTGCTGCCTTGTCTAATTCAATTCAATTACTTCGGTTTCCTTTCCCAGAGGTCTGACACTTGGAAAGTGAGCTTTATCTGAGCCAGGAAAACAAAAAGAAAGGGGAAAAAAAAGAAAAAAGAAAGAAAGAAAGAAAAATAAATGAAATGAAATTTAAAAATGCAAGGGAAGAGGGAATGCAATGGAAATGGAGGTCTGCATTTCTTTTTTTTTTGTCTTAGTCCTTTGCCAAACATCAGACTATCAATAAACATGAGAAACAGCTTGTAATTCACAAAGCCTACAGCAACTCTGTTGTGATAAGGGCAAATTCGTCTAGCCTTCAGAACTCTGGAGATGGGAATAGTTCAGTGGCTTGGACCAATTTGAATTGCGAAAGTCCCCGGAGCTACTGCAAACAACCTTAGAGCTGCCTGTGGCTTGTCATCTGAATGCAGATACAGCGGGAGGGGTTATAAATGTACAGGGCAAAGTAAACATTTTCTAACACCCATAAAGATTTCTCCATTAGCAGGGGAAGATAGCCACTAACAACCAAGGATATCTCCCTTTTTGTCTCATAAAATCTGCCCAGAATTAAAAGTCCATAATAATCCATAAAATGTTACAGCAAGTGGTGGGGAAAAAATCATAAAATAAATTGCTACACAGTGATCTATAGGTAAGACAAAATTACAGCCATAATATTTTATTGTTTGATGCTACAGGATGAAAAAAAAGTGTGTGATCTTAATAAGAACCTGGATTTATAAACACAAAATATTAAAAACATTTTTTATTCTGCATTAGCTTAATGCCAGACCTTATGTTACATTCTTTGTGGAAAATAAGACTATTAATAAACAATGGTCTTGATTGTTTCCATAAATGGACCACAATTTTACTCTTGATGGATTAAAAATGAAAGAGAGAAGCACCTTTCTTGACAGAACACTCCAAGAGAATACAATAATCAAACACAATAAAAAGAATTCTGTTATTTTTAACGCTGTATTCTTGCTATATGTCAATTACCTTATTCCTTTTTAGATTTAATAATTTGTCTTTTGTTTCAAAACAATAATTTATATCATCAGTATTTATATGAAATAAATGAAACAAGTTTGGCTATTGTCATGATTATCTCTCTCTAAACCTTTGCAACAATGTCCTAAACCCTTATATTTGAAGAAAGATTCAGGTGGGTAACTGTGTTGGTCTGAACCAGAAGAACAAAGTTTGAGTCCAGTGGCACCTTTAAGACCCACGGCATTTTATTCAAGGTATAAGCTTTTGTGTGTCTTTGGCCCAATCTGCATCTAGCATTACTCCATAGTTTTACCAAACCCACACTGGAACAGAAAAAGATGCGTCTCAAAATCAATCAAAGTGAAAGTGGCATCCAATGTAGAGGAGAATTTCTGTTCCAACATGGGTTTGGTAAAACAGCAGAGCAAATGCTAGATGCTGACTGGGCCTTTATCTGAAGAAGTGTGCATGCACACAAAAGTTTATATCTTGAATAAACTTTGTTGGTCTTAAAGGTGCCATTGGACTCAAACTTTGTTCCTTGCATTTGAAGAACAAGTAATAGACCACACCTTGGAAGTGCCCTCTGTACATCCTCAGATGATAGTAGCCAAAGCTTATAGAATCAAAAGCAACTGAATGATGTACTGGATACTTGCAATTCAGACACATCAGCAGTGTGGTGACAAAATTGGCATGAACTTTATCTGCAAATATTGAACAGAGGGAGCAAGTAAAAGTTCTTTCTGGTACTATTTTGAACCACACTGCAAACGGTCTTTGACAACCAAGACTGTTGGATTATATTGTACAGCTGCAATCACAGCAGATAAACATGTATTTTTTGCCATCACTTCCACAAGTTGGTTTTCAAAATAGACTTTATGCTATGCTTGGTCAGACTGCCACATATACTCTCTCTGTCCTCAATGCTGCTTTACTGATTGTAACTCCACAAGAGAAAAAGGACTCTAGCATTCAGGAAAGTAAGTAGCCATGTCAGCCTATGGGTACTCCAAGAATCCTTTAGGCCATTAACAGCTGAAAATTCCCCAAGGAATTTATTTATTTATTTATTTATTTATTTATTTATTTTATTTGTTTGTTACATTTATACCCTGCCCTCCCCCGAAGGGCTCAGGGTGGCTTACATTGCAAGAAACTTGCTCATAAAAACATCAATACAATAATAGGTTTTAAAAACCACAATATATAATTTAAAAACCCAACTACAATAACGACAATAAAGACAATAAAGTGCTCAAGCTACATCCATTCCAAAAAGAATCAGAGAGGAGAGACCACACACCCAAACATCCCCCAGTGGGCATTGTGTAATAGGTATTAAACAGATGTTCCTGCCCTCCTAGGGCCCTCACCCCCCCCCACATGATGGTATATAGCGGGGGGGCGGTGGCGGCCCTAATTGAAAGCCTGGTGGAAGAGCTCCGTCTTACAGGCCCTGCGGAACTGCACCAGGTCCCGCAGGGCCCGGATCTCCTCCGGGAGCTCATTCCACCAGGTGGGGGCCGCCACCGAGAAAGCCCTAGCCCTTGTGACGGCCAGTTTAGCAGCCTTGGGGCCCGGTATGGTTAGAAGGTTTTGGGCCCCCGACCGTAGCACTCTTGGGGGAACATACGGGGAAAGGCGGTCCTTCAGGTAGGCTGGACCCAGACCATATAGGGCTTTATAGGTAAGAACCAGCACTTTGAAGCGAATCCGGTACGCTATTGGCAAATCCTGGAAGCAACGGGACCTGTCAGACTCCAGAATAGATTGTTCTAATTTATCTCCCATCTTAGTGGCACAGAGATCCCTATCCCTGTTAATTAACAATGTCTCATATACACCACAGAGGGGTAGCCGTGCTAACCTTTTGCATTCAAGAGGACAAAGAGATGTGTAGTCTCACTATGGACTCAGGATGGTCAGCATAATACAATAGTAAGTGTCCCTAATAGTAAGTGTCCCTCCTGTCAGGCTATTCAGATTAATCTTGCTTTACTGTATCTTACCTATAAAGCCCTATATGGTCAGGGTCCAGCCTACCTGAGGGACCGCCTTTCCCCATATGTTCCCCCAAGAGCACAACGGTCAGGGGTCCATAATTTGTTGGTCATCCCGGGCCTCAAGGACACCAAACTGGCTGCGACCAGGGCCAGGGCTTTTTCTGTGGCAGCTCCTACCTGGTGGAATGAGCTCCCGGGGGAGATCCAGGCCCTGTGGGACTTCATGCAGTTCCGCAGGGCCTGCAAGATGGAGCTCTTCCGCCAGGCCTTTGAGTAGGAGCCACCGCCCCTACTATACCACCACCGTCATGGTTTTGATGAGGCCCTGAGGAAGCACCTGGATATTGCAAAGAAGATCTAAGCTTTCCTCCTGTGGGTGCAAACAGCATGGGAAATACCATCCGGAACTGCATTGATGCCGTCTTTGGACCTATGATATCAGAAGTTGAGTGAGCACCGTTGTTTTTAAGTATCGGAAGTTTTAATATGTATTATATGTTTTAAGTTACTATGTATATTATGTTTTAATTATGGCAGGGTATTGCCTTGCCCTTGTTAGCCACCCTGAGCCCATCGGGGAGAGTGGGATATAAATGCGAAAAATAAAATAAACATAAATAAATAAATATCAAAAGTTGTTGGACCACACACTCATTCTTATTACATCTATCACGATCTGTGCAGGACTAGGCCCTAGGAGAGACTTGTGTGGGAGTGGAAAGCAGACAGCCTACAATCCCCATAATGCTTAGCAATGGTTGTAGCCAATAGGTGTCCATGGATTGTGTGAGAGAATTGGAACTTAAGCTTTCTGAACTGTGAAACTGTGTTCTTTGTACTTCTGCAGTCTTGCCTCAGACAGAGTAAAACTGAGGGGAGTGATCTGAGAGAAAGATCCCTCACTTGGGACAGAGTGAGTACAGGCAGGAGACCTGGTATAAGAGGGCTGTGGGCCTTGAAGTAGTAACCAGTTCAGTGAACTAGGTAGTCACGTTAGATTAGTTTATTTTGCCTTTAAACACTGTTATATATTTTAAAGCACCTTGTCTGGTTTTCCTTGCCCCAGTACTGTGTTAATAAACCATTTGTTTGCTATTCTCTGCCTGGTCATCATGCCTATACTTCTTGGCTTAAAAAGCGCCATTTTGGATGGGTTTGGGTGGGTACTCCAGGCCTTCTCAAGGAACCTGAAGTCCAGAGTGGTGGCAGCTGAAGGTGGCAACCCCCTGGGGGTCATGACAACATCATTTGCTTGGTTCATATTTTCACCTTTGCTGTTCAGTGTAACATCACATAGAGTGGGCTTTTCCCCTAGGTTTTAAGCCAAGTACACAGACTCATTAAAGCTGATCCATTGAATGGCAACAGTGCCACAAGCAATGCATCACAATAGCCTTTAAAAATAGTTGCTCAGTGATCATGAGATAAAATGTCATTCATATCTGCAATAAGCATATTTGGAATATAAAATTATTGGTTAGAAGAAACAGCACACGTTTTCCTAGTCTTCCTGGTATTCAACCCATTTGTTGTTAGGCTGGTCTACTGTCAGTCTGCCTATACAACTGATTACTTTCAAAGAGGTATGTGTTCCATTTGGCATTAGAGAGACATTTGATCAGCTACAGGTTGCTATGTTTCCAACTGGATAGCTACCATTTTGTTTGCTTTTTTTCCCCACTAGGCCAAGGGTTCTTTCTGCTATTAGGTCTGCTCTGTGCCCATGGAGGTTAGAAAAGCCATGCAAGTAAGGCCCTTAAGGATATGACCTGAAAGCTTTCTTTCCTCCCTGTCCATTTCAAAATATCCAGCCTGATGAAGAGTTCTGGAGGGTTTTAAAGCTTACTTGTTATGTTCACTTGTTTTCTTCCTCACATTTCCAGATTTCCCGTTCCTCCTTCTAACTTCCTTATGTTTTCTTTTGGTGCCTTGCTACCTTTTAATTTTGTTGTTGTTGTTGTTCAGTCACACAGTCAAGTCCAACTCTTTGCGACCCCATGGGTCACATCACACCAGGCCCTCCTGTCTTCTGCTGTCCTCCAGAAATTGCTTAATTTCATGTTCGTTGCACTGATAACGCGGTTCACCAGCCCTCAGCTTTAGCCGTTGGGCTGGGGGATGTTTTTGCCACCCAGGGAGGAAAAGGCAGCATGACCGTTGGGCGCGAAAAGCCCATATGGGTATTCGAGGGAGGAGGGGCCAGAGCAAATATAAGGCTGGCCCCTCCTAGCCTCTCCAGCAGTCCCGGGTAGTCGTCGGTGGAGGAGGAGCTCGTAGGCGAGGTTTTTGCTGGGCCTGTAGCTGGGCAGTTTTTCGCTGCGGAGCTCCTCCTCTGGACGGTGCTGGGTCCTCGCGGCTTCCCTTCCGGCCAGGAGGGGCTGTGTGGGGCGCGGGAAGCCGGGAGGGCCTGCAGGCGACTGGTGCATTTCCCGGACGGGCAGGACGGCAGTGCGGCAGCGGCTCGCCTGCCTCCGGAGGAGCGACGGGAGCGGAGCCGAGGGCCTGAGGCATCTGTTCCATTGCCCAGAAGGACGAGGTCTGCAGCGCGGCATCGGCCTGCTTGCTGTCGGCGGAGGAGCGACGAGGAGCTGCGGATCGAGGCGGCTCTGTAGAAGGGCCGCCTCGCAACCACGGTTTGAGGGCCGGTTTGGGCAGAGGGGCCATAGGAGCCGGTGATTGGGAGGATGTGGCAGTGAAGGCACCTTTGGGTCGCTTTGTGGGATCTAGGAGCGTTGGGGCAAGTCCAGCATTAGGCCATGGAGTGTTTTGATAGCCAATTGGGGATGATTGTCTCCTGTGACTTGCTAGTCAGCCCCCCCTTTTTTTCCTCCTTTCCTGGGCAGGCAGGAATTTTATTTCGTTGGGTTCTGGGGGTGGTCTTTGGTGCCATTGCTACTCTTTGCATCCTGACCTAGGCTTTTGGGGGCATTTGAGTGAGAGACCAATTGTGAGTGGCTCCCACGGGCGGCCATTTTGTGAGAAGGTTGCGGCGGCCGTTTTGTTTGTCCAGCCAGCTTCACTTTCGTTTTTGGTGGGAGAATCAAGGGCGCTGGTAGATTGCTGCTTTGCCTTTTGTTAAAACACAGCTGAATTATGGCCCCCAAGAAAGGTACAGGCCGCTCAAAGGGCAAGCAGCTGGCTCCCAAGCCACCACCTAAGCCTGCGACTGGCAGCCAAGCGCACAGGTCATCCCCCAGGAGCACCTACCCCTGAAGCCCTACAGCCTCAGGGAGGAGCTTACGCAAGAGGCTCCCTGAGGTTGTCTCCATTCCCAGTCCTAAGCCCTACAGCCCTGGGGCCATTCCTGATGACCCCCAGATCCCCAACCAGAACTAGCTGAAAGAGCTTACTGATTCTTCTTTCTTTCCCACCGTACTCTGCCACAGGCAAGGCCAAGCCTCTGCTTTGGCCGCGGCGGCCACCTAACAACCCAAGGCTGCCCTAATCCCTTGCTGCAATTCCTCCAGGAATATGTCATTGCCCTTGTTTGACAAATGTATGCCATCATCCCTGTATAGGTCAAGCTCGACCTGAATACCTGAATGAGGGAGAAACCAACCCAAGCCCACCTCCAGTGCCTTCTCCATATGTCGGTTCACCTTCTTCCGGGCCCTGTCCAAACCCTGAGGGTCCCCAAGGCCATGCCAGACATGGCACGGCAAGATTGCCGACCAAACAATCTGTGTACCAGGCCTTTAATAGTGGCGAGGTCAGCCTTGGCCTGAATTACCAATGCTATGCCCTCCAGCAAGCCCAGGTCGTTACCCCCAAGGTGGATAACCAATACCTAAGGGGGAGGCCCCAGCCATTTCCCAAACAACAACGGGAGGAGTCTGGGCCATCTCATGCCTTTCCTCCCTAACCATTCAACATGGGCCTACCCGCTGAGGACCAGCTGTGATCCCACAGGGGTCCTACTGGCGTGGTGGGATCACGTCTTGCCTCGCCGACCTGTCGACAGCACCTGTAATGAGAGTTCCGTCAACTCCTGAACGCAAACTTGCTCTTTTGAACACCTGAACTCAAAACTTGCTCTTTTGAACATAACTCTTATATGCACGGGAATGCCAGCAGCTGATTGTCCGAATATCAGTGAGAGAATACCCCATGTCTGCTGTGGTGGATGCAGCCCCAATCCTGAAGGAGTGGGTTCCAAAACTAAAGGCCCTCAAACCCAGCTCCTTCAGTGCCTTCTGGGTCAGAGACCAAAACTGAAACTTGGTAAGCAGGGAACCATCTCTATGGCAAAAGAAAATGCCAACCTCTGACTCCCACCAGGCAAGGTAATGCCGCAGCACCCATACCGGGCATAGCTCCTGATCAGAGCATTGACCAAGCTGCAAGACTGTGCCTTTCCCCCACTGGTCAGTCTTGGAATGCCAAATAACCACTCTAACCTTGTCTGCCAAAATGGTAAGGTTGCCTAAAGCAATGGCCCTCCCAGAAGTATCCTGACGTGATGCAGCCACTAATTCGCTAATGCGCAGTGCCCCGAAAAAGGCTAATAATGCAGCCGCGTGAAAAAGAGCGGTCTTATACATATCAGTGCAGATGTTTGGCCATAAGGCCCAAAGGCCTTTGAGAATTGCTGGGGACAGTGGTTCCCTAGTGTCCACTGCGGGACTGCTCTCTCAGGTCGAACCCTCCAGCGTCTTCCTAACTCTGAAATCCCCTGCATAATCAGCAAAACCTGACACTTTACTGGCATATGCCAAGGAAGACAGCTGACCCTTGATAGTACTTACAGCCAAACCTCTCTTCTTAGAATACACACAAAACTGAATTAATTGAGGCACTGGAATGGGCCAAACCTGAGGTAGGCCCACTAACTGCCTAAAGTTCGTAAAATCATGACCTGCCCTCCTGTAGGATTTCCTAGTTGATGGAGCTAGTGCTAGTCCAATTGCCCTGTCAGACTCAGCCCTCCAATCCCCCAAAAACTCACGGGCATCCTTACCGGGGACTGATCTGTTTCTGGGGCCAACCGACAGAACCTCTCGATCCGTTTTCGGGAGAGAGCGTCAGCGAGCTCATTATTAGCCCCGGTTCATGCCGTGCTTTAAACAAAATATTGTTTCTGAGGCAGATTAAAGTGAAGGCCCTAACCAATGTCATGACCCGAGCTGACTTAGAGGTCATTCAATTAATGACTTGAACCGTGCCAAGATTGTCGCACCAGAAATGGACTGTGTGCCGAACAAAATCTGCTGTCCACAGCCCCACTGCTGCCACAATCAGGAGGAATTCCAGAAACGTTAGGTCTTTAACCCAACCCGCCCGGATCCAATCCCATGGCCAGTCCTCAGTGCACCAATGGCCCCTAAAATAAACTCCAAGCCCAGAAGAGCCTGCAGCATCGGAAGCTACTTGAAGTTCCACCTCAACTAAGAGATCCTCCCACCAGAATGAAACTCCATTGAAGGTGTGGTGAAATGGGGACCCGCCCTCAGCCCTGGGAGACTGAGGTGCCATCCTGTGGCTCACAAGCCCTGTTTTGGCCTTCCCACCCTGCCTGGTGGGACTATTTCTCTTCGTTAATCACTGCCACCACTCACTGAATTGAGTTACCCTCTGGCTAAATTTCCCACCTTGGGAAGTGGGTACCTCGATCTTTGGGTGCCCCCTGGAGAGTTGGCAACCCCTCAGATTCAGGCCCGTTTGTGTTCCCTGGCCTCCCTTTGCCCTTGGTAATGTGCAGAGTGGGGAGGACTATGTGGTTAAGGCACACCAGGCTTTTTAAACTCAGAAAAGGAAGATTTATTTATATACATAATGGGCACAGAATATAAACACAGGCACTTCAACACAACAAAATAAACAGGATAAAAACGCAATTCCTCTGTCCCTGCCCACACACCCTCTCTACCTCAGTAGTGGATTGTGGCCTCAGGCCCAGATTTGTGTTTCCCCCTCCTGTTGTGGAGAGAAACTCCAGCTCTCCTCCTCAAGACTGGCCGCCAGTACTGCCACCCTCCTGGCTCTCCACCACGATCTATGGTGGCCTGGATTTCCCACGGAGTCTCTGGTAACAGGAGTCCCACCTGTACTCTCACTTTAACCTGCCGTCCACGCTGAAGACCAGGCTAAGACTGACTCTTTTCCCCTCAGGAGCCAAAAAAAACCCTTTCTCCTTGGCCCCGCCCCTGGGGTGTTTCCCTCTTTCCCCACTCTTTCTCCTCAAGGCTGCTGGGAAGTGTAAACAGGGAGGTATGGCAGCTCCATTGTTCCCTATGGAGTACCCCCACACACATGTAAGGAACTACCAGGCTGGTATCCATTTTAAGGCCTGGCAGCCATTTCATCACAGAAGGATTCCAAGAAATCTTGCCAGACTAAGAGGTCCTCCCTAATTCCCTTTGTGACCCTGGTCCTATGGTGAGGTAGGTACAAGCCAACCATGGCATCACAATGGCGACGCACAAACGCCCTGCCAGGAGCAAAAACTTTGCAAGCAAAGTTCAGGTGACCTGCAAGCCTCTGCGGCTCCAGCAAACTTATTTTTCTAAGCTTAGTAGCTTGACCAATTAACTTTTTAAAAATCCTGGATCTTATCGCAGGGCAAGCGGGACAACTGACCTCTGGTGTCCATTTCAATCCCTAAATACGTCAATACCTTGTTCGGACCCTCCGTCTTCTCATGGGCCAATGGAACTCCAAGCTCCCCAGCCAAAGATGTAAAGGAGTCCACCAAGAAACAGGAAATCATCTAAGTAGTGTGTGGTACTGTTCAGCCCTGTCCTAAAACGCAGGACCCACTCTAAAAACATCTAAACTTTTCAAAAAACACACATGAAACAGAGCACCCGATAGGAAGAGCCCTGTCCATGTACAACTTGTTCTCGAACGCACAACCTTACAATTCAAAGTCCCCAGGGTGAACAGGGAGAAGACGGAAGGCGGATTTAATATCACATTTAGCAAAGTCTGCATCCATCCCACAGCTGCGCACAACTTGCATAGCCTGGTCAAATATTGTGTACCTGACCGAACAAAGCTCATCAGGTATCGCATCATTGACTGATCCACCCCAAGGGTAGAACAGGTGATGGATGAGCCTAAACTCACCTGGAGCATTTTTGGGTACCACCCCTAAAGGTGACACCCTCAAATTGGGACACGGTGAAGCCACAAAGGGGCCCAACACCCTGCTTTCCGTGCATTTCTTGGCAATTTTTTGCCTCACTACCTCTTCCATTCCCTTAACGGATTTAAGGTTAGGAGCCCAAAATGGCCTCCTATCCCGCTGGTAAGGTATTCTAAAACCAAACATAAACCCTTCTAACAAATACTTACCCACCTTTCGATTGGGATAATCCCGTAACAGGCAGGCCAACATAGGAATCTTAATGGGACTAAGACCCTTTGTCCCCAGCCCCCTGTTGGCCTCCGCCACCGAAATTACGCTTCCCGTCCCAGCTGCCCGACTTAGATCTTGACCTGGGGCAACTAGAGAGTGGATGGGGACCTGTGCACAGCGGGCACTCATGTCAAAAGGAACACACCTTTCTACCGCACATGCCCTGTAAAGTAAACTCCCAACAAAGCGGGCACCTCTGGGTGCCTGCCCGCTGGGAGCACAGGCCGAACTTGGACCCTGCAGCCTATGCACCAAATTACCGCTGTCTGAACGGTCCCCAGCTACAGGCCGGGCTGCAGCCATAGCTTCAAGCCACAGGTGGGGATGAATCCGGTCCCACCTCCAGGCTGGATTCATGGCGGCCCACATTCTGAAGCCTTCATCATACTCCAGCCATGCCATTCCTGTAAACATTATAAATAATGTTCATATACTTCAGCATTCCAGAGGCCCTCCAAGGCTGCTGGTGTACGATGACCGCTGCATAAGTGAGGAACCCTGGATACCAGTTGGACCACATCCTGTCGGCCCTCCACTTCTTCAAGGCTCCTTTTCATGCTCGTCTAAATCCTCCCTATCCTTCTTATCTAGTTCTCTAAATAGGAGGGTGAAGACGTCTACAAAATCCCCTTTAAGGATCTTGTCATGCGTGGCTGCAGACAGGTGGTCACCCAAGGGAAGCTCCAGCTCACCACTAGGCAAAGCTTTTGCGGGCACATGTTTGTACCGTTGCCCAGCACAGCATGTGCAGTCATGTTGTGGGCCCCACCACCCTTGTGATGAATGTGACCTGCATGCTCCTGAACCCGAGGCACCTCCACAGCCTGCTGACTGTGAAGGTGAAGGCCCAGAGCCATCCTGTCCCCCAAACCCCCAGAGCCACTTTGGCTCTTCGCCTTGCTTACTGTCCTTGGATGGGAAGCCCCTATAGTCCTCCAGCTGGCACCCATAATCAGTCTCGTCCCCTTGTTGACCACTTCCTTGCTGGTCACCTGAAGGCCCCTGGCCATCCTCCATCATGGCCAAACGTGCCAGGATCTTAGCCTGAAAAGCAAAGGCCTATAACTGCTTGAGGCCTGCCCTGCACCTGACCCACCCTAACAAGGCCAGCTCCACCTAGCCAGGTAATGCAGCCATTTTGCCTGTAATTCACCTACTTGGGCCCCCTAAGGACTTTAAAAGCCCAAAAAGGGGGTGGGGACCCGGAGAACTACAGCAGGTCGCTCCCGCCCACATAGGTGGCTATCTAAGACGTGGGGGGAGGTGGGGGGGGAAGGATCAGGCAACTATGAAATCAAAAGGCAGCCAAGCACTCTGGATCCATGCCCAGTAGGGTGCTCAGTGCTAGCCACCACAGACTGCCCAGCAGCAGCCGCTTTGGCCCTGATCCCTTCTCCACCTGTTCGCCCTCAGCCGCGTCTCCTGCGACCATTGCTCATCGGCTGCAGCTACCACCACATGATTCCCGTGGCCGCCACCTCACTCGCCAAGACTGCCACCTCAAGCCCAGTGCTGCCGACACCTCGTCTGAGCCTTGGGCCACCGCTGATTTGTCCACCACCGCTGCTTTCTAAGCCTAATTAGGCCTACTCCCTAGCGTGCTCGGAACAGTGTTTCCGAGCACAAGGCTCAACTGACAATAGGGTTGCCAACCCCCCCAGTTTGCCAGGGGTCCCCCGTTTTTTGGGGGGGTTCTACCTGCCGCCGGCCACATGGCCGGCGGGGAAAGCCCCACCCCCAACACCCACAGCGACCCATCTCTCTCCCTTTAAGTATGTGCAACCCGTGTTTCATCCCAAGCGCGAACTCCGCAAGCTTGCAGGGAAAAGCCAGCTTCGTTCTTAAAAGGGAAACGCAGCTGCTCTGAAAAGGGAAACGCCGGCTGCCGGCTACTTTAAATGCAGGAAACTGCCATTTCTCGAGATCTGGCGCACGGGCGGGGGGGGGGCAGCAGACATCCCCAACGTGATGTGATTACGTTGGGGATGCCCCACCCCCTCCAGGAACGCCCACAAAGTCCCCCGCTGGGGGTGGAAGATGGACTTGGCAACCCTAACTGACAAGAGGGGGAACGGGGCCGAGCCTATAAAGGCCGGTCCCACCCACTCAGCGCCGAGATAGGCTGTGTCTCAGTGCAGCTGTCAGTTTCCCTTTCCTCCCGGGGGCAAAACGTCCTGTGCGCTCAATCAGCTTTGCCGATAGTGCACAAGCCTCATTGGTGTTAGTTCTATGAGGTGTTGTAGATCTTCATAGAACCGGTCCACTTCAGCCTCTTCTGCATCAGTGGGTGGAGCATAGACTTGGATTACTGTGATGTTGAATGGTTTGCCTTGGATTCAACCGAGATCATTCTGTCATTTTTGAGATTGTATCCCATTACTGCTTTTCTCACTCTCTTGTTGACTATAAAGGTCACACTATTTTTTTCTATGGGATTCTTGGCCACAGTAGTAGATATAATGGTCTTCTGAGTTAAATTTGCCCATTCCTGTCCACTTTAGTTCACTGATTCCCAAGATGTCAATGTTCAGTCTTGCCATCTCATTTTTCACCATGTCAAGCTTACCTTGATTCATAGATCTTACATTCCAGGTTCCTATGCAGTATTGTTCTTTGCAGCATCGGACTTTCCTTTCACCATCAGACACATCCACAACTGAGCATCCTTTCGGCTTTGGCCCAGCCGCTTCACTCTTTCTGGGGTTACTTGTACTTGTCCTCTGCTCTTCCTCAGTAGCATATTGGACACCTTCCGACCTGAGGGGCTCATCTTCCGGCGTCATATCTTTTAGCCTTTTGATACTGTCCATGGGGTTTTCTTGGCAAACATACTGGAGTGGGTTGCCATTTCCTTCTCCAGGTGGATCACGCTTGGTCTGAGTTCTCTGCTGTGGCCTGTCCGTCTTGGGTGGCCCTTCACGGCATAGCCCACAGCTTCATTGAACTGCGCAAGCCCCCTCGCCACGACAAGGCAGTGATCCATGAGGGCCAAACTGACCTGGAGAAAAATTTGCTTCCTGACCCCAAAGTGGCAATCACCATTTCCCTGGGGCATGTAAGAAAGGGTCACGAGAGACTGAAGGTCAAAGAAGAAGGGGACGGCAAAGGATGAGATAGTTGGACAGTGTTATCGAGATCATAGATCTTACATTCCAGGTTCCTATGCAGTATTGTTCTTTGCAGCATCGGACTTTCCTTTCACCATCAGACACATCCACAGCTGAGTGTCCTTTTGGCTTTGGCCCAGCCGCTTCACTCTTACTGGGGTTACTTGGACTTGCCCTTTGCTCTTCCCCAGTAGCATATTGGACAACTTCCGACCTGAAGGACTCATCTTCCGGCATCATATATTTTAGCCTTTTGATACTGTCCATGGGGTTTTCTTGGCAAAAATACTGTAGTGGGTTGCCATTTCCTTCTCCAGGGGGATCATGCTTGGTCTGAGTTCTCTGCTGTGGCCTGTCCATCCTGGGTGGCCCTCCACAGCATAGCCCACAGCCTCATTGAACCACACAAGCCCTCTCACCATGTCAAAGCAGCGATCCATGAGAGAGCTTTTTAATAATGCTTTCTAATACTATTCTTAGAATGACAGCTGATTATAACATAAGGGAGAAGCAAAGTTGGAAGTGACAATTTTGGAGAAGGTAAGGTTGTTTTGGAATTATACTTAATGGCTGTGTTGTAAAACTGAACAGTTGCCACTTTCCCCCCTTGGAGCAGTTTTCAGCATCCTTTGATAGGTTCTGAGATACACAGAGGTTTCCCCTCACACACACGATAAGATTTTGAGTGCTTGCTCAGCTAATGCATTTTCAAATAGGGTTAGAAGAGACGAGTGAATAAATGCCATATGATAAGCCTACAGTTGTAACTCAATCTTAGCAAAAACTTTAGGATGCAAGCCATTCAGATAACTTTAAAAAATCTTACATTTCAATTCATTATACTATGCCAGTTCAATTCAAGCATCTTTACATAATACGATTAAACAGCCCACGGCCATTCCGGCCGTTGGGCTGGGGAAGCGCCTTTGCCTCCCAGCCGGAAGAGGCAGGCAACGTTTAGGCGCCAAAAGCGCCACATACGGGACTTGGGAGGAGGCGGGGCATTAAAGGCTTAAAAGCCCGGCCCCGCCTCTCCTCAGCAGTCCCGCGCGGTCTGTCGGTTGAGAGGGCTCAGCTTGCGGCTACGTTGCTTGGTTACCTGAGCTGGGGCCGCGTGGCTGAGCTCCTCTTTGGGACGGAGAACGAGGAAGAGCTGGACGCCTGCCGGCGAGAATCCCCTTCTGGGATTGTCGGCTTGCTGCGCCGCCTTGTGCGAACCTCGGGCGGCAGACGGGGGCCAGTCTGGCCTTGAAGTTCTGATTTGGGTTTGCGGTGGCAGCGGTGGTGGGGCTGTGTCCAGGCTACTGTGCTTTTGTGAAGTGCGGGGCCGCAGCCTCGGCTGCGTCCACCCGCGGGGTCGCGTCGCGCGCCGTCTGCGCCCTGGCCCGCGACCAAACAACGTTGTTAAGGGAAGTGCGAGGCCGGAGTCGCGGCTGCGTTCACCCGCGGGGCCGGGTCGTGGCGCAGCTCTGCGCTCTGGCCCGCGCCCAAACAACGTTACCCAGGGAAGTGCAAGGCCGGAGGTAGCTGCGTCCACCCGCAGGGCCGGGTCGCGGCGCAGCTCTGCACTCTAGACCGTGCCCGAACGATGTTATCGGGGCAATACGAGGCGGTGGTCGTGGCTGCGCGCCCCCACGGGGCCGCATCATGGCGCAGTTTTGTGCTCTGGCAGGCTGGGTTCTGCATGAATGGGGTGGCCCCGGGGCTGCGTTTTCTGCGTCGAGGGGCTCAGGTGGGGCATTCGCATCCCCTACAGGGGAGGGGTGGGATGCCACGTGGGAGACAGTAGCTGGGGGCGGAGCTGCCCTTGGGCTGGGGGCGGCATGGTTAGCTGGCAGGGCCCATGGCTTGTGTGCCACACCTTTCCTTTTTTACAGTCCTGTCCTATATGGGTAAGGACTGTGGCTCAGTGGTAGACCATCTGCTTGGGCATACAAAGGGTCCCAGGTTCAGTTCCCTGCACGCCCAGTTAAAAAGGATCACGTTTCTAGGAGGTGATGTAAACCTCAGCCTAAGATCCTGGAGAGCCTCTGTCAGTCTGCATAGGCAACCTGACTTAGAGGGGCCAAGGATCAGTTTTAGTAGAAGGCAGCTTCATATGTTGACCGGGTTAGCTTGATTTCATCAGATCTTTGAAGTCCAAGGCTAGGCAGAGGCAGGCACGGTATTCTGCCAGTTTGTGCTTGGATGCTCTTGGGGCCACCCATGGTTACTGGGGTCCCCTCCCACCTTTTTAAATCGGGGGACTTGGCTCAGTGGAGACCGGTGTTCCCTCTAAGCTGAGTTAGTGTGAGCTAGCTCACAGTGTCTTAGCCTCCGGCTCACACATTTTTATTTTAGCTCAGGAAGGAGAACTCCAGAGCAAACTAATTTATGCTGCAGCCGAATGGCTCGCTCTCAACTTTAAGGCCTGTAGCTCACAAAGTAGAATTTTTGCTCACAGGATTCCACATCTTGGAGGGAACATTGGCGGAGACCCCCTTTTGAATGTGCAGGACTGAGGCCGGGTTCAATTCTAACCTCCCCAGGTGCACAGATTATGCAGATGATGACGGCACTATGAAAGGTTTTTGGTCCCGGGACATCGCAGGTTGAGTGGCACCACCGCCTTTGCTTGCGCTAGGATCTTACTTCATATAACATGCTTAGGGTGTTCCCACGATATTCCTTCCTTAGGGGGTCATCTTGCGTTAGAGGTAGGTGGGGCCATTGTATGGGACTCAGTCCGTTATTAGTCTGTAGCTGGAGGGCCCAGACTAGCTTGATTTTGTCTGATCTCAGCAGCTAAGCAGGGTTGTTTCTGGTTAGTATTTGGATGGGAGACCTTAGAGGGACAGGAAGGTTGCTACACATAGACTGGCAAGCCACCTCTGAAGGTCCCTGGCCTTGAAATTCCCTGGAGTGCTATAAACTGGCTGCGACCGGAGGGCACTTTCCATCATCAACTTAACATTGCATTCCAGCAGTCATTTGTGGCATGACTGGGGCCATTTTTCCTAGTTCATGCTAGCTCCTGAGCACAGGTGACAGTCACAATGATGCTGCCTTGTAAGGTAGACCATGGCGTTGGGCATGCTGGGCCCCCTCTCCCCGCCCCCCTTGACCAAGCAGCCTTCTGGTCAAGGGTAGCTCATGGTTGTATAGATGGAAAGCTCGTGTGGTGTGGCTCAGGCGCTGCAAGCCAGCAGTTAGTCTGTTGCCTGAGGCCCCATAGCATTGGCTACAGCCACCCTGAGTGGGGGCTACTTTTTCTTTTTACCCTCAAAGTCTCCAAATGTTTTACCAACCCAGCCCTTTGCAACCCTACTGGGGCAAACAGTCAAGTCGGAGCCATTTCCAAATGGGCTGATGCCACCTTGTCTTCGCTAAGGAGGGGGATGAAGCGTAGTGGCAGATGCTGGAGCAGTGGTATGCTGTGCACAGGCTGCAGGATTATCACCACAGGGATTAGTTTGGTGGAAGGGCTGGGTGCTGAAAAGAATTGGTGCTGCCCATTTGGTGCGCTCATCCAGAGGTATAACCTGTTTGTCTCTTGTTTAAGGGCGGTCAGATACGCAGGCGGTGAGTGAGGACGGGGCCCCCTTGGCTCAGGACTACTGCATCGAGGGCTTCATATTGCAGCAGGTCAGATGTCCCGGCAGCCTTCTTGGTGGTGGATCTTCATCTACTTCTGTGTGGGGCTTCAACCCGAAGCCAGGGTGCTGCTGAGCCGGGCCATCCCATGCGGGCATGGCCATGGTTGGCAATAATAAGGTTTAACCCTCAGGATGGCCTCGGACCTCCACAAGTGGTAGCTTTCGCTGAGTTGCCATGGGGGCCTCATTATGGCTGGGAGGGCTTGGGCTATAGCCAAGCCTGCTGTATGGTTGGCACCCATCAAGAGACCCCCCCCTTCTTTTACCAGCAGGTGAGCATTGCTGGGGAATGGTAGACCATTTAGGTCATTTTGACACACATTACGGGAGGCATTTTCTTCTCTGCTGGGAATCAGGAAAACGTCGGATTGCCCTATTTCCCATTAGTGGAATCCCATCAATCTGTGTGACAATAACTACCACCATTGTCATTCCTTCGGGATTCGTTGGGGTATTAGTATACCCAGTCCGGCACATGCCCAGTGTGATTTTGCCTGGGCGTGCTCAAAGCTAACGCCCCGGTGAATGTAAATATCAGATTATTATGTAGTTACTAACACCCATTTTTGCAGTTTGGCTGGTTCTGGCCTTAGACCGTGGGGTCGAAAGGGGGAACCATGTCTGTGCACGAATAACAGATCCATGGATACTTCAGCCCTTTGCTGGCTATGTCTGGTGGCTGATTACCCAATCAAAGCAATGGCTGGTGGTTAATTAAAAGCTGTCTGGGGCACCGGGATGGGAGTATAAAGACGCAGACAGTTTTACGGTAATTGTGCATGCTGCTAGTCACGCAGGCATCCATGTTCCAGTGCGCAAACAAATAGTAATAATAGTAATAATTTATAGAAGAACAACAAAACTAATTTCAAAGTTCCCAACAGACCCATGTTGGGTTTGTGAGGCAATTGTGTGCTGAAAGATGCTTTGGGGGAGTTCGATTTCTCTTCGTTATTCCTATAACCTCCCCAATTTTCCCCGAAGGTCTATATAGTCTTCTTGGTGACCTGGGCAGCCTCGTTACAAATTTTGAGTAGGCCTGCTGTGGGAGGGCACGTCCTTGGAGCTGATTATTGTAGTGAAAGGACGCCAGGGAAAGGTAGTAACTCCCAACTACTGTAAATAGTGAACAACATGTTGGGTAGTTAGCCTTCCTGCAAAAAACGTTAAATGGATGTGTGCATGGGAGCATCTCACCACTCCTACATGGAAAAATCAGGGAGCATGATAGACAATCCCTAGCATTGCCACAGTTGGGTAGATTAGGGGGAGGGGCACTTAGCCCCGCCCCTGCTAACTTGTCTCACCTGTGCGGACTCATGAGGGCATCAACGGAGGGAATAGGTTCATTATGTCAGGAACACTTGGGGGTGGGGAAGCCTTTGAGGGCTGGAACCACGCACCATCCTTAAATATGATGTTTTATAGGTGGTCTGACATTTTAAGCTCCACTCATCCCATAAGGATACATTTGTATGGGGTTCGTGAGCTGCATGGACGGACCATGCAGCCTTAGCATGGAGTATGCAGTCTCAATAGCAGGAGGTTGTGGAAAGCTTGTTGCTTGCTGATAGGTTAGGCCTTTGGCCCCGCATTGGCTTGGGTCACCTACTGGTGGTGGGGTTGCGGTGATGGCTGTTTTCGGGTGGGGACAGCCTACCTTCAAGGAGTACCAGTTTTGGCAGTTACTGTTGGGGTGGTGGCAAAGCCGGATCGCCGGCGTTGTTTTTTGCCCCAATCCTATCAAATGGATGAGCTGTCGCAGAACGGCCATGGGGTACCCTCCCAGGTTATTCGGGTGGGAATACTGGCATTCCTTGGCTACAGCTTATGGTGCCTTGTCGGGATGGGCAGGCATGCATGGTCGTGCCTTGAGGGGAGATGAAGTTGTTCCCTTGATCACTGTTTTACAGGTTGATCTTCCAGCATGAGAGAACGGACTGTGTGACTCGGTGGGCACAGCTTTGTTGGACGGCTCAAGGTGCCAAGAGAACGCCAGTGGTCTATATTCTGGGCCTTAGCCAGTGGAACATGAAGGAATGGCAGGGGCGTCGGGGCCTGCGTGGCCGAGCCTGCTGCATCTTGTTCCATGGGAAGGTCTCCCCCCTCATCTGTTTCTAGCTATTTATTTAGAAGTCTATGCTGATGCTTGAACTAGGGTCAGGCATTTGTCCTTCAGGCCTGGGTGTCTTTCCAGTTATTTGCGGCAGTGGCCTGGGGCCATGCTGATATGAGATACCTGCCAAGTTTGGTGGGGGGGGAGTACGGTTCCCATGGGTTTGTCATACAGTGAATGGCACCTGCAATGTGTACGGAGGGTGGTTGGGTACCTTTGCCACACCCATGATTCAGGCGGGTAGGTGATCTCTATGGCAGTGGTATACACCTGTCCGAGTAGGGCTGGATATATTTCTGGAGAATTACGGCAAGGGCTTTGGGGGGCCTTGGGCCTCATTGTGGGCGCGGAGGCCTAAGCAGAGGCTTGGCCTCAGCGATGGCAGGTTGCTATGCGGTATACAGATTGCGGTCCGGTGAGCACCAGCTGACACCCATATTTGGGGTTGAAGGGGTCCTGTGAGTACAGTCTTTGTGCCTTGCGGCATGGGGCGGGGAAAACGGACTGCCTTCGGGATGGCCCTGTTTAGGTCCTAAGGGGTCCTGTGAGTACAGTCTTTGTGCCTTGCGGCATGGGGCGGGGAAAACGGACTGCCTTCGGGATGGCCCTGTTTAGGTCCTCTCTTTGAACCTTGCGGCTTGGGGGAAGGGACTACAGGGTTGTCCTGCCATGGCTAGCCGGCCGGGTGAGAGCCCCTGCAGTGGGGCTCCCGCCCGGGGCAGGGTGGCTCGCCCTATTGAAGAGGTAAGGGAGGGGTCCTCGACCTCTGGCCTTGACCATACCGCATGATGTGTTGCCCTTGCCGTTCCAGTTAAAGTTGTCAGTTAATAAAGTGGCCCTATAGTTAAACCCAACACTTGTGTCTGCCTCATTATTTCTGGCTTGGGGGGCAAATGGTAAATTTTATGCCTCTGGTAATATTGCAGTCCCATTTTGATAATCTCTTATGAATGTGAATGAAAGTGAGAAGCATTTCCCTCATGGAATGCTCAGGAATGTTTTTAAAGCTTCTCACATTCCACAAGCAAGCTCTTTCTTTTATAGATGCACATGAAAAACATGGGCATAGAAGCCTGTACATGTAGCATCTGCTCACCAGTTTCCACTGAGCAGCAGCTGCACGTGTGGACTACTTTATACATAGAAAATGCTTTTTGCAATTATGTTTTTGACAATGTGCTCGTGGCACTGGAGGACTGACACTGTACATGTCATGCATATGGTATGAAACTTTTAAACAGTAGGCTTCCCTTGTACATCACTGGCATAAGTAAGAATTAGTAAGATTCTGAACAGGGAATGAGTACCATTTAATTCAACCCTCAATGTAGATGTGTAAACATGGCAAGTGCCATTTCATCTAGCAAGTTAAAGATGAATTGGGAAACCTAATATAGACTTATTTCAAGAATACTTCATTCAATTTATGGTGTATCTGAAACATTTCTTTGCAAATACATACATAAATGCAGTCAAGTTACATCCAGCTTATGGCAACCCCAGCAAGAGGCTTTAAGGCAAATGGTTTGCCATTGTCTTCCTCTGCAGAGTCTTCCTTGGAAGCCTCCCAATCAAGTACTGATCCTGCTTAGCTTCTGAGTGTCAGACTCCCATCACATCAACGAAGTACACACTTGTAGAAAAAGGTTTTACTTTATTTGAAGCAATAGGTGCATAACAGGATCACTGTTCAGAATGAGGCATAAGCATGGATCCCAATAGATTCAAAAAGCTGAGGCCCAATTGCGGGACTTCCCGCGCGCACCATTGGGCCTGGGAAGCAATGCTCCTACTTAATCATAACATACTGTTTCTCATGGATAATACCATGAGATCACCCAAGCTACTACCCGCCAGCAACCACCTGTGGCCTTGAGAGATATGGACATTCTGGCAACTAGGCAATTAAGCGCATCAACAGTCATACATGGGAAAGCGAAAGCAAATAAGTGCATACATAGAGAAAAGGAAAACACATTAGCAGCTTGCTGACACTGAGATCTGAGGAGATCAGGCTATATCATGTCCACCTTTGTTTGTCAGACACTATTGTAACTCCACCTGTATACCCTGCATCAGAGGGCAGCTCGACATAAGCACCCTCACTCCTGAACTAGCTCAAGGGCCCTTAAAAGGCATTGCTCCTGAGCCTGTGGTCAGTCCTAAGAGGGAACATGTATGTGTCTGTGTGCACACACACACAAACATAGGGGCTTGCCTAAAACATGGGCCTTGGAGGATTTAGAAACAGCACATGTCTTGTCTACGTGTAATTTGCCTTCCCCCCCCCCGGTAACTATCAACGTTCTCTGCATTCCAGCACATCCACAATATGGATACCTTCTTTCTCTGAAAAAACTCCTTTTGGCCGCAGTCAGACATGCCTTTAGATCCGACTCAGCCGCAAATGCCTGACAGATCTAAAGGGCAGAATCAACAACAACATCTGGAAAGGTCCTGCAGCTGTCAGCACCCATGCTGCCCCACCACAGAAGCGGAGTTAAGAGACACCAGGGAAAGTCCAGTCCTAATGTTTGTAGATGAGCCACAGATGGACTTTTTTCTGTCTGATCACTCAAGCACGCACTCAAGCTGTCAGGATGGTCTGCCCATTCCATCCTGACTCAGTGCCGTTTCCCCCCCCTCATTTAGCAGTATGCGCATAACCGCATACTCCATAGGGAACTCTCAGTGCAGAGGTGTTTATGCACATGGGAAACAAAAGGCAACCCCCCCACACACTCAGCCAAACATGCCATCTGATCGGGCAGTGACAGGCTGAACCCACAGCTACAAAGGATGTGTGATCGTGCAACACCGTGTCAGTTTCTACCGGTGGAAATAGGTTCACTTCCCCTCTGCACCAAATGGCATGTCTGACTGTGGCCTTTGTCTCTCTTTCATGTAAATACATTTCTCTACAAAAACACCTACATCTGTCAGTATATTGCTCTTATCCTGAGTCTTACTTCATTTTAAATGTAAACATTTCTCTGGGAAACTGATTTATGGTCCTTTTCCTGAGCAATTCTCCCAGGTTACCAAAAGCTACTAACTTTGAAGTATCAGTATCAACCATCGACTCTACAAGCATCTTCCATGATATACCCAATAGTGTGCCATCACACTTTTTGTTTAAGGAATGGGAAACCCATAATCAAAGATTGGAAACATTTTGGTTCCTTTGTTCAAACCCATAGCCCTGCCCCTCAGAATACCTCCTATAATCTACAAAAATGGCTTCCCAGCCATAGTTCTGTGTGACACTCTAGGATGCCTTACAGAGTACACCCCCAAACTCACAGTTTGAGTCCCCCTTTGTTTGTGATATGCTGGTCATTCACAATCTTCTTCCATTGGACTTTTGCATATCTGGATCTGGTAAGTATTGCTTCAAAACTCCCTACATGTCTCTAATCTCCTCTGTATTTCTGTGCTTTGTTTGCATGTGTAATTTGTGTGTATGCTTTGCTTTTAATCAGTATATTTCAATAAAACGATTTCAACCTTAGTCCCTGTTATTTGAGCATTTCTCTCCCTGAAACTGACCCTGGCATACATTGGTGTAAAGATCCTGCCTGTTACTTCCCATTCTGCCAGCCTGATCTCCTTGCTAATTTCCCCATCCAAACAGAGACAGGCAGTTTGGGTAACACTATGTACAGCTTAGGAGTCTGTTGAATCCAGCTCTATTATTTGAGAAAAATGCATCTACATTTGTTTTTGTAAAGTTTCTTCCTATCTGGAGATTTCTGATCTGGCCACAGTAATCCATGGACCAGTAACCTTGAGACTTGACTATTGTAACATGTTCCTCATGGGGGTACTATTGAAGATGATTTGGAAATGGTAATTGATGCACAATGCTGCAGCTTGTCTGTTATTAGATGGTGGCTGAATGGTCTATATTATAACCATTGTGATTATTTCATTGGTTGCCTACTGGTTTCAAAGTCCAATTTGAACTGCTGGCCCTTGGCTGTGGTCACACAAACTAAATAATCCACTTTCAATCCACTTTCAATGCACTTTCCAACTGGATTTTTACTTTGAGCTCTTCCACATTATCATTTTTGTTTGGCCCTATTGTCTCTCTAATAGGGCCAGAGGGAGCAAAACACATGTGGAAAGGGAGTGGGGAACCCAAAGCAATAGGGTGAGTGACAAAAATGACATTGCGGAACAGCCCGTGTGAACTGGCAAAATCCAATTTGAAAGTGCATTGAAAGTGGACTGAAAGTGGAATATTTAGTGTGTGTGACCACAGCCTTTGTTTTTAAGCCCTTTATGACCTGTGCCCAATATACCTTAAGAACTATGCTTTCTAGTAAAAACCTATGTTGTAGCATGAACTACGGTCATCACAGAAATGCCTTTTAATTCTTAGTTCTGCAACAGTACATTTTGCTGCTGCCTTCTGCATGCTTTTTTTGGTGGCTGTTCTAGTATTGTGGAACACACTTCTAGAGGGAATGAGAAAGCCTGCATCTCCCCTGGAATTTTGGATACTCTGTAAGATGCAACTATTTAGAAGGACCCTGGGCTTTTTTAGATGATTGTCCTCTATGGGTAATGTGGGTTTGATGTTTTTTAAGGTGGCTGTTTTAATTTGTTGTATTTAATAATTATGTTTGGTACCTGCTTAGATTCCAGTTATCTGGGATAAAGCTAGGTTTATAAAGATTTTAAGTAAACAAGCAAATGGTGCACTAGAATCTGGATACCTCTGGTCTTTAGCTGGATCTACTGACTCCCAGAATTGCATGAAACCATCTGCTGCCCTTTTCTTCTACTGCACTGAACATCAGCTTATAATATTTCCTAAGCATATGGTGGATCTGATGCATTCAGCTATTATATATCTTTCTCAAAAGTTTTCTGGCAGCTGTGATTCCTGAAGTGTGATCGGATTGAAAATTTCATTCACTTTCCTATGGGTATACTAGGCTGAAGTCTTAGAATGACTCTTTAACTACAAATTAATTTAGAATAAACACCTCTTCTTCTAATTTGAAGACTCATTGACATGTATGTATAATTACAGAAAACACTTCAGATGTAGACATCACAGTCACTATTTTCTCTTCAGAAAGGACACTGAAAAAAACACATTCACAATATAGATAGCCCTGTTTACATGGAAAATGTCCATTTCAATACCGCACATTAATGCATTTCACTCCAATTCTTGCACGTATAGGAACTTTTTATGTGACTGGAATCATCTGCTTTGATGAGCAAATTTCAGATATTATGGTGTTTGCATAAGCATGGTACTTTTGAATTTGATCTAAATAATATGAATCATGAATATTATTTTACATGAACAGAAAGCTTAAAGTTACACAGCATTGTGAGAAATCACTGTGAGCAAATTTCTGTTATCTTCTTAAAAAAACCTTCTAGTTGTTTCTTAATAAAATTAATAGTAGGACTCTGGAGTAAATACTCTTTTCTAGCACCAAAGGGAAAGGGGGGGAGGCTGAATTGAAATTTGAACCCAACTCTTTTGTAATCATGATTGTGAGGTGCAGAGTGACCTCTTCTTCCAAAGCATTAGCAGATTTCTTTGTGAATGGTGCCAACATCCATGGGAATGAAAGGAGACCGACAAAGTGGTCAAAACAACTTAATTCTTAGTACGGATATATTCACAAAGTATTTCAGAGGCTGTCTGGTCACTTTTGGCCCAGCTTTGTAATCCTACTAGGTAAATCATGGTGGCTGAGCAAGGAGTCTCTGAAGCAACAGGTAGGGATGGGCATTCAAATATTTTGGGTCAGAATATATCTGAAAAATACCTAATATTCAGGATTCTTGTCATACTGGTAATGGGGTCCTGAATATTTCTGGAAATATTTGGGAATATTCAGAGCCAGCATTTTAAGGCACCAGGCCCATTTTGGGGCAATTTTATAGGATTCCTGGACAATGGGAGGGACAGGGGAGGGAAGCAACCATCCCAAACAATGCGATCAGATGTTAGGGGGTCACTCGAACTCTATCCAGGTGTCCTTCATGGCTCTCTGACCATGGTCAAAGAGGATAAAAAGCAGGCCTGTAGCTTGACTCCATTTCAGCCTTAATGTGTCTGTCATTGTCTTGCCAGGTGTTGCTGGCTGCCTTGGTATTGGCTTGTCAGGATGGTTCCATTTGAATTCTCTGGCTTAATATTGGTTCTGTTGGGCTTGGCCAATGTGCCATGGGTTCTGCTTGCCTTCTATGATTTGACATTGATTCTGTTGGGAATGCAAGGGTGTCCCTAGCTTCAGTTGATTTTCCTTAGATTATCTGCTCTGACATTGGTCCTGTTGGGCTTGCCATGTTGGCCTTTAGTTCTGCTCTGATTTTCTGGTTTCATGTTGGTTTTGTTGATCTTGTTGGTTCTGTTTGCCTTTGGAAGCTTTCGGCCAATGGTTGCTCTTGTGTGTTTGGCTATTCTATTGGAGAAAATATGGGATTCCCCCGCCCCCATAGGAAGCATAAGTGATAAGTAGGATGGCTGGAGGCATCTTGTGCACCTTGCCCATAGAATTGGACTCCTTGATAAAAACATAAGAAGGGCCCATAGAACTGGACTCCTTGATAAAAACATAAGAAGAGCCAGTGGTCCATCTAGTCCAGCATCCAGTTCCTCTGAAGGTCCAACAACATGGCATAGAAGCCAAGACCTTCCCCTGAAGTTGCCTCCTTCTCTGGAATTCAGAGGCTTAGTGCCTCTGAATGTGGAGGTTCCCCTCAGTCACCATGGCTAGTAGCCACTGATAGACCTCTCCTCCATGAATCTATCTAATTTAAAGCTGTTTATTGCTTTTTATTTTTAAAGCTGTTTATTATTCTGAATTTTTAAGTGCACAACTGCTGAGGTGAGGATGCATTATTGGGACCACCTCATTGTTGCAAACAGAGCAGTCCACATGCAGAGGCAGCAACTTGCCAGACACTGACTTCTCCTTGTAAAGAGATAAGGACTAGGTGACAACTGCTGTGCTGGCTTGATCAACTTTCTCATGAAGGAGATGTGTGTTGGATCCCAAGCATTCAAAATAACTCCACGTTGAAGAGCAAAGCAAGGTTTATTTCAAAGCGTTGGTTTAACCAGAACAGGACATTGTTAGGAATAACTACAGGTAACCAGGGAAGGCATAATATAGACATTTGAACCAGGTAAGGACCAATGAGCCCAGTTCCCGCTGGCGGGAATAGAACATACAATTCGCGCCCATTGCATGGGAACGCAACAGTTCTATAATGTCAACACAGGTTCAGTTCACATGCTAGATACCCAAAACATTCTAGGCGAAGCTTTCCTCCTACAACCAGCTGCACGACCTTGGCGAGTTCCGCGGACTACATAACATAACTCAAGCAAACAAGGAATGAGGGGGGGGGGTGAAGGATACTAAACAGGAAACGGAATGACAATGGCAGCTAGCTGACATACTGCCCCCTCAAAAATACTCATTAACCACCACCTCCCGGAAGATCCGGGAGACCTCCCGGCTAGCCCGGGAGATTTTCCGGGAGACCTCCCGGTTTGCCCGGGAATCGTCTGTGGAACTCCTGGAGCAGATAAGGGGCCCGAATATCCCCTACTTCCACCCATTCGCGGTGCTGGGGTTCGAAGTCAACCCACTGGATGAGATACCAAAGTTTACCACGTTTCAACCTGGAATCAAG
>NW_015164202.1:473852-482498 GCF_001447785.1 Gekko japonicus
GTGGCTACTAGGGTGGCAAAACGCGTGTCCAGCATCTGAGGAATGGTGTCGAACACGTCGGTCACCGTTCTCATCAGCTGTTGTACCGACTTCTCCAAGTCTTCCAGCCGTTCGTCATCGGGATTGTAGAACCTCTCATCGGAGTCTCTCTCTCTCCATCGCAGCTCTTCCTCCAGCGCCCACATCTCCTCGTCCCGGCGGGATGCCCTTCCCGATCTCCGGGATTCCTTTTCTGGGTACATTCCCCTCTCAAACAGGCTTTCGCGGAGTGCGCTGCCTCTATGGGAAAATGTCTCTTTCGTCCCTTTTGCATCAAAACGGGACCAATCATACGTATCTTCCTCGTCTGGGCCCCACTTCCCTGGGGCGGGTGGCGGCCACGGAAGATAGTCCATTCACGGGATCGCTCCCCCGATTGCTCCTGTCAGTCCAGTACTAGTCACCGGTACTTCGGCAGCCGTGGTGACTAGCGGAGCGGTCGAAACCGGAGTTGCCTCCGTAGTTGCTGGGTTCCCCTCAGTCCCACTCATGACGGCCATCAGAATTGGGACGATAGAGAAAGAGGATTCCTAACAAAATGTTGGATCCCAAGCATTCAAAATAACTCCACGTTGAAGAGCAAAGCAAGGTTTATTTCAAAGCGTTGGTTTAACCAGAACAGGACATTGTTAGGAATAACTACAGGTAACCAGGGAGGGCATAATATAGACATTTGAACCAGGTAAGGACCAATGAGCCCAGTTCCCGCTGGCGGGAATAGACCATACAGTTCGCGCCCATTGCATGGGAACGCAACAGTTCTATAATGTCAACACAGGTTCAGTTCACATGCTAGATACCCAAAACATTCTAGGCGAAGCTTTCCTCCTACAACCAGCTGCACGACCTTGGCGAGTTCCGCGGACTACATAACATAACTCAAGCAAACAAGGAATGAGAGGGGGGGGGGTGAAGGATACTAAACAGGAAACGGAATGACAATGGCAGCTAGCTGACAATGTGGCAGCCATTGTGTCCTATTCACAAAGATGATGGTCCAGGTATGAGTACAGCAGCTGCCTCAGACCCTCCTCCTCCTCCTCCTCCTCCTCTTCCTCCTCCAGTACTCTTCCTCTTTCCAAAGAGTTGAGGAGATTATTTTTTTCCCCACTGCTTTCCTTATGGCCTCCATTCTCACACTCCAACTGCAAATCCAGTGGCCACTGCCATGAAGGGGACACCGGCTGAGCTCCACAGCCATGGCACCCTTCTTAAAACTTCCAGTAAATTAAAGGGCCAATGCTAGTATAAAGGATTTACAGAGTACCAAATTAAGATTTCAAAAACTGAATTATCTGAACCATATTTCCCTTTAGGGTGATTCCTATCATGACATAAACAGAGATATGAAAGAAATTTCATTTTCCCCCTCCCCCAAGGTCTTCTGTCATTACAATGAAAGGCTACAGGACAAAGCTGTTGCATCTGTCAGAGGAAACAGCAACAGGTTAATAGAGCCTTATTTTAATCGGCAAATGATCGTTCCAAACCATTAATGCTAACACTTCCAAATCATCAATTTTCAGCAAGCCCCTACATTCATCAGCAGTCTCAGCTGGGCTTCTGCTGTGACATGCAAAGGAAACAGTTCTAATGATCACTCAGTTCTCAACACTCAAACTTCAATACAGAGACCAGAACAAAAGCAAAACCAGCCACCTGGTGTTTTTGACCAGGTGTTTGATGCTCTCTGAAACATGCACATATATTTGAGAGAAATGGAAGGGAGCTGCTTTGTTCCACATTTTCAAGGACTTCTCTCTAATTAGATTCTCTTTAATCAAACTGGGGGGAAAATAAACCTCGTTTCTCTGTTATTCTACTATGACAATGATAGCTTCCCCCCCACGAGTCCCCATATATTTAAGACCAATATCATTTGCTCTGGATAATCTCTGCCTTATCTTATAGGAAATACAGTAAATATATCATCATCTATGTTTTGTCATATTCAGGAGTTGGCAGGGGAGGAATGATTAAATAGCCAGACCTTAAGAATGACACCGCCCTTTTAAAAAAAGCAAAGAAAACATATTTGATTGGTGTCAATGGGCTTCCCATTTTCCAGAGCATATGTACACACAAGTATATACTTTTTGCCTTTTCAGTGCATTCTGAATCTTTGCTCTGACCTCAATATGCTGGTATTGTAATCCTACACAGTGTTACACCCTTCTAAGTACATTGACTTCAACTGTATGCTGTAAATACATCAAAGTATTGAACTGGGGTAAGGGAATTCAGGTTCCCTGTTCAGAAACAAAGGAATGCTTAGGCTTCATCAGCAGTCATTTTTCTTGCTTCTAACCAGGGCATGAGGAGGAAGAAAAGAAGCCATTGGTAAGTAAGTCTCATTTTAGTCAATCAGGCTTACTTCCAGGAAAGTGTCAGCCTTCCCCCAAGATTTAGTTTATAAACAGCTCTGCTACCTTTTTGATTTTAAGTGCCAGTAGCCTGGCTCCTTCTCAGAACAAGTGGAGGCTGTCTCTTTTGTACAGGCCCTGCTTCTTCCAAAAAGCATCCCAGTGCCTAACAAGCTTAAGACCTTCCTCCCTACACCATAATCTCATCCACACATTGAGACTCCTAATTTGTGCCTGCCTAGCTGGTCCTGCACATGAAACAGGAAGCACGTCTGAAAAGGCTACCTCAGAGGTCCTTGTCTTGAGTCTCTTGCCTAAGAGCCTAAATTCTTCCTCCAGGACCACACAACTACATTTCTCCCACATCATTGGTGCCAACATTTGCCATGACCACTGACTCCTCCTTGGCACTGCCTACCAGCCTATCTAGACCATGTGTAATGTCCACTACCTTCGCACCATGCGATCAGTATGTAGGTTCACAACCAATCTATCTACATGCCTAAGGATTGAATCACCAACTACCAAGAGACCTCCCCCCCCCCCAGGGATTAGGGATGTGCATTTGGTTCGTCCAAACCGAATGCACCCCCAAAAATGGGCCATTCGGCCCCCTTTCAGGCAGCTGTAGGGCAAGTCAGATTCTCTGGTCTCATTTGGCCCGCCGCTGAAAGCCGTCGCCAAAATTCGGTGGCAGCGAGAAAAATGGCCAGGGAGGGAATGCACTTTAAACTGCCTTCCCTTCCATGGCTTGCTCAGATGCCTCGTGGCTTCAGGGCACCCGGGCAAACTGGTACTTTGATGTAAGGAGGTTTAAACTGCCTTCTCTTCCATGTCGTGCTTGGGCCCCTTGAGGCTGCGGGGCACCCGGGCAAGGTGGCCCTTAGATGGAAGGGAAGGAGGTTTAAACTGCCTTCCCTTCCATGGCTTGCTCAAGTGCCTCATGGCTGCAGGGTGCCCAAGCAAGCGGTGCTTAGATGTCACACGGTGGCCAAAAATACCAGGTGCCATCAGAAGGACCACCATTGGGGCCAGGACACTAGTAGCCCTCCCACTGTTGCCCCCCCCCAGCACCAGAGCATCACTTGCCCCAGAGACCAAGAGTTCCTTCTTATCTATATTAGCCAGCCACTGATGGACCACTGCTCTGCTCTAACCTTCATATGTTTGCCAAATTCCTTCTGGAAACTGTTCATGCTAGTCACCACCACCACCACCCCCTGTGGCAGTGAATTCCATGTGTTAATCACTCTTTGGGTGAAGAAGTACTTCCTTTTATCTGTTCTAACTTCTAACCTGACTGCTCAGCAATTTCATTGAGTGCTGCCCAGCCCACGAGTTCTTGTCTTGTGAGAAAGGGAGAAAAGTACTTCTTTCTCTACCTGCTCTATCCTATGCATAATTTTGTAAACCTCTAGTCACCCCTCAGTCATTGTTGCTCAAAGCCCCAAGTGCCTTAACCTTTCTTCATATCCTCTTATCATTGCAGTTGCCCTTTCCTGCATTTTCCCCAATGCTATAAATATCCTTTTTGAGGTGTGTGTGGTTTGAGACAGTTCACTTTCCCTGAGATTCTCTGGGAGAGTCTGACTGCTGGGTGCTGCCTGCTTGCCTGCCTTAAGTGCTGCTGGCTGGGTTTCCCCATCGGAAACAATGGAGGGAATGGGGGGGCAACCCACTGGTCCAATTTTTCTTTGGGACATGGGGGATCTATGTGGGGAGAGGCTCCTGAAGCTACCCTGAAAATGTAGAGCCTCTCCCTCAAACCCCATCCCCCCCACAGCCACTAACAACACCGTGAGGGGAAAGTAACTTTTTCCCATCATAGAGAACAATGGATGGGATGGGGGCAACCGGTTTGGGGGCCTGTAGAATTGGACCTCTGGTCCAATCTTTTTGAAACTTGGAGGGTATGTTGGGGAGACGCTTCATCAGCTACCCTGCAAGTTTGGAGTCTCTCCCTCAACCCCCCCTCCAGCCCCCAGAATACCCCCTATGTTTTTGCAATTGACTTCAATGCCCCATAGGTTATAATGTGGCCAAAATTGACATTCAGCTGGCCAAATGACTCCCCAATCAGCTTGTACTGCCAAAAGTGACATTCTGGGGTCATTCGGTGGCTGAAATTGATTCTGTCTGATTCATCCGAATCCGAATCGGCCATTTTTTTTTTTGCACACCCCTACCAGGGATGGCACCTTAATGCAAAAGGATACCTTTTCACCAACAAAAGAAGGGGTCCCTTTTGAGGGAATGTTCCCTTTTCATCAGCACAGTGCCCTCTTTCCCCTTGACCCTCATGCTCCCTGACAGTGGTGGGGCTGCCATTCTGAGAGTGGGACACATCTAACAAGTCCCTGAGAGTCTTTTCCAGGGCTTTTTTCTGGGGTAATACTCCAGAATGGAGTTCCAGAACCTCTTCAACAAAATTCTTTTTAAAATGTTTAAAAGTTCATGAGTTTTCAGTATACAGATTGAAGACTTCATTTCCCTCTTGAGAGTTCTGGCACCTCTTTTTTATCTTTTTGAAGAAGAAATTCTCTCAGAGCCATTCTCTCAAGAGCAGTTCTCAAAGAGCTCTCTCAGGCCCGCCTACCTCACAGGGGGTCTGTCATGGGGAGAGGACGGGAAAGAGAGTGTAAGTGCTCTGAGACTCTGAGTGAAGGTCAGGGTATAAATCCAACTCTTCTTCTTACTGTCTCCTCGCACATCTGCTAAACTCACCTGTTTATTCCCTCATTCCAGACACTTTGTCACTGGAGTTGTGAGACTTTGTCACTGGAGCAGGTCCTACTACCTTGCTACCCTGCTCGTATGAACCCTAAGGTAGTATCTCTTTCTGAGGGGGAGAAAATGTGAAAAGAAAGTCTGACCTACACAGTGAGTTGCTCACAGAAGAGATAAATTATCTGAACACAAGTGACAAAGGAGATTTCATCTCACTCCATATGGGGACATCTTAAATCAAGGAAATATAATACCTGGGCTCCATCTTGATAGCAGCCTTATGGAACTATGTGGAACTAATAATGGGCAGGCAATCCAGGCAAAGACTCTAAGGTAATGAAGCACATCATGGTCACTCAGCTGTTTTGAGTATTCCTTTTTTATCACTAAAAATCTGGCTATCATTCCACAAAACTCTGATGTTACATCTGATGTCACATGATTGCCATGTAGTGGGTTGCTACTGCAATCTGGAGATGAAGGTAGGTCCTTGGCCTGAAAAGCTTAAAGATCACCAGCTTAAAAGAAGATTCTAGTTAGTACAGCTCAGGGGGGAAAGAAACTAGACATTGACTATATTTTATTTATTTAAAACATTTTGATGCTGTCTTTCTACCAGATCAGAGTCCACATGGTGGTGAACCTTAAAAAACAAACAACAACATCAACAAAATTGAGCAATTAAAATACAGTTAAAATTATAAAGAATTCAAACACGTAAACAAACAACACCAGAAGGAGGGCTAGTAACTGTTTTTGGGTATTGCCAGATGAAACAAAAAGGTCTTCACATGCTGGCAAAAGACATAGATAGAGGGAGACAGATGAATCTCCCTGGAGAGGGTGTTCCAAAAATATCCATGTATTATACAGCCAGTCATGTGGGAAAGCTTTAGCATTTGGTAAAGGCCTCAGTGTTTACATCTAGCAATGTGAAGGGGAGGAACCCTCACAACTTTTTAAGTTATTCTTCTGGTAACAAACCATGTGGTAGTTTCCCCAGTTTTCTGTCCTTATACTGCATGGTTGTAGTACATTTTAATTCTTAGAAACAGGCAGAAGAGACATTTTTTTCCCAGCTGAGAATAATAATCAAGCCACTGAAATTAAATCCTGAAACCTGCTTTTGTACCTTCCTCTGTTTAGGAGTTCTGGGCTTAGACCCCTGTGCAAATAAGAAGCTCCCTGGGCATCTCTCACATCCACCAACACAGGGTTTGAACTGTCTGGAAGAAAAGTAGAATGCAAGTGTGAAACACTGCTTACTCTTTGCCAGGTTATGCAACTAGTATACATTATCTTCAAAATCCTGATAGCAATACCACCCCCATGGAATCAAGATAATGCAATTTAAACAATTTTGAGATAATTTGAAATCCACAGTACTGAAAGCATAGAATGGTGGTGCTAGTCATTCTGTGCTTTCGTTTTAGTGATGTGGTTTTGTCTAGCTGTTTCTTTATTTCAATACTAGCCTGATACCCGTGCTTTGCTACAGTATTTAAGTTCCATAAATCCAGTTATAATATTGATGATGTGAAGTCTGAAATGTAACATTTGTTGTAGGAATTCTAATGGAGAAGTTTGTAGTGAAAAAAATGAAGTGAGACATACGTACTTTTTTTTTCTCAACTGAAGGATGTCTCTGTAGACCACACTGGTGGTTCTGCCCTCAGGTGCTAGGATCATCAGGCTGCTTGGTGAGCTCACTCTGGAGTAGGCAACATAGAACTGTCCATTTAAGAAGCAGTCATCTGTTAAGTCAACTCCTGCCACCTTCCACAAAAGTGATGGCCTCCCTACTTGTGTTCCTGGATTCTTTTGCTCACATGGAGACTGTGTTGTTCTAAGCACCTCAGGGTGATCTCGCTGGTACTTGGCCTGTGCATCTCAGTGCCCCCAGGAGTACTATGTGCAAATGTCTTTGCTGCATTCCTAAGTTGCCTCCTCCTTGTAGTGTTGGTGTATCTGGCTCGATGTTTCCCAGGAGCTTTCTTGGGGGCAGTAAGAGGTGAGAGGTGTGAGGGGGAGTTGGTGTGAGGGAGTGGTGATGTGGTGGACATTTCTTCAGGTTCATGAGGGAGGCACACATTGAAATGGCTCCTAGAAATGTCCTTTACTATCTCCCCATAAACATTCATTAACTCAATTGCCATGCTGGCTTTTTAAAAAAAATGTCTATTCAGGAGTTTTGAACTGCTGATTTCTGTAACTGTTCTTAACTGTCTGCAGTCTCTTCAAACTGTGTTGTTACCTCAGAACACTGAGACCCACAGCTGAGCAATCAGAGGGAGGCGGGTGCAAGCAGGCAGGTTTTACCTCAGAACTCTGAAATACACAATTAACCAATTGGGGGAGGGGGTGGGCAAGGAAACAGCAGCCTGCCAGGCACATGGAAAATAATTGGGGAAAACACATTTTGCCCTTTTTTTACTCCCTTAGGGGTCATGTTTCTCAGAAATCTCTTCATGGGAGTGTTTGATGTCATGGTAGGAATACACTCTCCTTATTTTGGGTTTCTTGGTGCAGGGGTTTGGCTTGGGCATTGAATTTGGGGGAGGGCATACCTCCCCCCCCTTTTTTTTTACAAAAATGCTTCTCATTTATGTTACATTTTAGAACTGGGACATAACTACATATACAAAACACCATCCAAGCAATCAGACATTATGTAAGTTCATATGAACCAATTTTATAGAAACCACATTGTGAGAAGCTAAATAACCTAATAAAGGAAAGCAGTTTTCTACAAATTTGGGGTATATTTCGATAGTGGGTGGGAGTGCGGCTAAAATTTCAGTGCACTTTCCAACTGGATTTTTACTGTGTGAACTGGCAAAATCCATTTGTAAAGTGCACTGAAAGTGGATTGAAAGGGGGTAATTTAGTGTGTGTGGCTGCAGCCTCAATGAGAGATGTTTAGCTTGGTACCCCCAAAGGCTATTTCTTCTATTTGCAAAGAGGGTTCCCCCCTTCCTATGGGTGCATTCGAACATGCAGTATCCCCCCACCTGCAGCCAGAAGTGTTCCAGTCCAGGAAAAGCTTTACCCCCCTGATTCTGCTGATGGTGTATATATACTAGCCTAATCTAATGTGAGTATGTAGGGGCAGGGCTATTTTTGGGCAGGAACGCACAGGAACGGAGTTCCGGCTGGCTCAAACACCCTGCAACTGCTGCTGCACCTGACAGACAACTCCCTGTTAGGTGTAGGAGGTGGGGGGAGTGTGTTGGAAGCCATCAGAGAGCCTAGGCCAGCAACATTACCGCACCTCACAGATGGTTGTTGGCCATTCCTGATTTCCTCAGCAGTCATTAGCTCTGTGCAGTCTCCTGTAACTGTTCCCCCCCTCAGAACACTGAGCTCTGCAGCTGACCAATCAGAGAGTGTGGGGTGCAAGAGAGTGGGGGTTGCAGCCTGTCAACCACACAGGAATCAATGGGGGGAGCACATTTTACCCCTTTTGACCCCTTTAGGGGTTGAATTTCTAAAAATCCCTTCTTAGTGAGTATCTGTG
>NW_015164202.1:482866-538111 GCF_001447785.1 Gekko japonicus
CTCCACCTCTGACTTTTTTGGGGGGGGGGAAGGGGGGGTTATGTAGGGGCAGCTAAGGTAGAAAAGCACCTCCTCCTATGCCATGTTTTCTGGGTTACAAAGAAATTTGGGAAAAAAAATCTTGGTCATCTAGACATCAGTTTTAATAGCTGGAGATCTCCAGGTGCCGCCTGGAGGTTGGCTTATGTTAATTTGGGGCCATGCAGTGGCAGCGAAGGTAGAAAAGCACCTCCTCCTATGCCATGTTTTCTGGGTTCCAAGGGTCTGGAAAGTGGTTCCATAGCCAGTTACATGTTTGCCAACTCTGGGTTGGGAAATACCTGTAGATGTGAGAGGTAGAGCCTGGGGAGGGCAGGGTTTGAGGTGGGGAGGGACTTCAGCAGGGTATAATGTCATAGAGTCCACTGCCAAAGCAGCAATTGTCTCCAAGTGAACTGATCTTGGTCATCTTGAGATCAGTTGTAATAGCTGGGAAATTTTCTGTAGGGGATATTATGTGCTGTGGCTGGGGAACATGGTGATTTCTGGGATATCTCTAGGCCCCACAGGGATATTGGCAACTCCAGTGACAGGGAAGATTGGGATATGTATTTTACCTTAGGACATATTCAATGACTCCCAACAGCAACAGCAAATTGTTTAGAATGTTAGAGGTAAAGGCCAATCAGTCCACATATGCAAATGACCTCTGTGTTCCAACTGGTCATGGGGGGGGGGGGGGAACAGAAAACTGTTTATAATGTTGGAGGCAGGACTCGGGCAAGTGGATATGGACAGCTTCTGAGTGACACATCATGGAGCCAACTAATTTAGGAGCGTGTGGAATGTTCAGAAAGTGCCATCCCAGTTCACAATTATATATAAGGAGAAATGTCTGTTGTCTCTGAGTTCCCATCACAGATTAAAGTGTTCAAGTTAGACAGAAGGGTGGATTGAGGCTGGAGAATGTCAAACAACAGTTTGATTCTGTGAGTCCATAATCTGAACACAACATGGGGTTTTCTGGCTCTGCGTATATGTGTCAGGGAATGGATAATTGAAAACATGCCCTTGAGATTCTCACATTTGAAAAAGGAAAGTTATTTTAACTGTCCTGGAGATGTTGAAAGCTGCAGCTGTTGTTGACTAATCAGTCCCTAGGTTCAATTGCCTTCAGAAAATAAAGCAAAACCATTAACCATAGAGGAAAGGAGCAGTATGCCATGTAATCTATGGCACATTTTATGTCAAGTGTTAGTTTCTATAGATTTTTTATTGCTTGAGGGAGTTCATCATATGCCCAGGTATTGGAATTGTGCTTCTTTCTCTTCTCATGTTCTAAACCAGATCAAATATGTAAAGGACTTATATTTGATGTGATTAACAAAAGTACTCAATCAAAAATAGTTTAATTTAATAAAATAGCTAACAGTACATCAAAGATATCAGCATGATTCTTAACTGTAGTAGTAAGTATAGCAAACAGCTAATTAATTTACTTAAAAGAAAGATGTGAATGGTTGTTAGTGTTGAATTTAATGAACTATATCCAGAAAGACAAGCAATGAAGTACTGTATACTGTGATCATAGAATCCTAGGATCATCAAACTGTGGCCCACTGGTTATCTAATCCTCCTAGATCCAGAATATCCAAAGGATTACTTATTCCAGACCCCCCCCCATGAAGACGCAGGACAACAGCATTGAATTTAACTAGTTTATTTAAAAAATAAATTAACAAATTTAAATGGGCAGGCTGTGATAAGCAGCTTGGCAATAGCTGCCTTTGTCGGATGGAGTCACTCTGACGCCATACTCAGCCTGTGTCTTCTACTGGTCTCATTTATCATTGCTTGCACACAATGTTCTGAGAAGTGCCCAGCCCCAGCCCTTTCCCCTGAAGCACCGCACAATCACTACCAGGTTCAGAAAGATGTTGCCCAGCACTGAGGGCACTCCTTCCCAGCTGCATCCCACCTCACAGCCAGAGATTCACTGTTCTGGACGTACCCTCCATCACGGTTGATGCTTCAGAGTGCATCTTGATTATCCCTACCTATTGTTATCAACATATCCTATCACTGCCAAACTAGTTATGACTTAAACAGTCTAAATACCAGGCCTATTTAACCACTTGTACCCCAACATCATGAAACAGGCAAAAGAAAACTCTCCCCAATAGCAAATCAAAGGACCCCCCCAAAAAATTTCCTGGCTAATCCTGTAAAGGTAAAGGGAGGGAGGGTGGGTGGCTCAGCAGCCAGCAGAAGCCTGAATGGAGGAGGCATGGCTACAATATAAGTGGCAAAAATCACACCTCTTGGTTGCTTCAAATGTGGCCACCCAATTGAGCCTTGTGCCTCTTTTGTCTCCAAGGGGGGCCAAAGCAAACCAATCCCTGGCATTAATGCCATGAATTCCACTGTTTTCCATATGAGATTGTCTGTTCTCTTAAATGTTTAGATAACATGTGCTAATCTGTTGCAAATTTTCTTGGTTTACTTCATTCTGTTCATTGTTTTAATTTAAAGATTTTAAACCACAAATAGCAAGGAACAACAGCTGCAAATCTAGAATCCTGTACATTTTTAAATAGCACAACTGCATCAAGGTACCGAGACCAAAACTGTATATATAAAAAACAATATTTTATTTGCAATTTTAAATACACAGGTAAAAGAAGTTTACATTGGAAAACCACCGTAGAATCACATAGAATGTATGCAAATTGATCAAGGTATATAAATATGTCAAAAGACATCCAGGCTTCCAGTTTTGGTATGAAGCCCCTTAATGGCTGAGAAGACATTATGAGACTTCCAAATCAGTTTAGTTTCTTTAATGGCTGTTCCATTATCAGAACAAGCTCTTCCATCATAGACCAGGGTCTGATTTTGCACCATCTAGTGGAGAAATACAGCTCTAAGCCAAATGGAGCACTCTACAATGCCTTTGTGGATTTCAAAGCAGCATTTGAAAGCATCTCCAGGAACAGGCTCTGGGCAAAGCTTGAGAACTCCTCAATAGACCAAAGACTTTATATACTCATCCACTCACTGCACAAAGGAATCTGCCTAAAAGTAGGATGCAGTCCACAAGGCCATCTCTCCAATAAGATCCCACTTTACAAAGGAGTCAAGCAGGGTTGTATCCTGGCCCCTCTATGTTTTAACTACTATATCAACTCCAGCCTCTGCCACACGAGGGAAGAAAGAGACGGCCAAAGTACGGTTTTTAAAAGCCGCACCTAAATAGGCATGCGGCGGCGGGATCATACAGATCCTGTGAGCCGCTGTGCATTTGCTCCCTGGCACGATCAGATGCTGGGGAGACGGGGAGAAAGCCACGGGAGTCTGCTGAACTCTGCATGTCGGAGCATGCACAGTTCGGCAAGAAGCTGGGGATGCGCCAGCGAAAGAACGCGCCGGTGATCCCACGGCTGGCGTTGCCGTGGCCGTTCGAAAAGAACCACCTCGGTAGGTGGTTCTTTTTTGGTGCGGATTATCGCTGGAAGGGCCGGATCAGGGACGGACACGGTACGCTTCCCAGATATTGCGGTGGGATCGCCCCCGTTTGCTCTGCCCCCGTTCCGTCCCTCTCCCGGCCCTAATCCTCTCGTGTGACCAGGGCCTCCTTGGTGCAGCATCTAAGAAACCCAAGTTTTCAATTGCCAAAGCTTGCTGATAAAATGATTTCTGCCTTTCTATATGCAAGGAGAGCACTCTGTGCCATCACTACATACTGCAAAAAGGAGCAGCTGGTGATAAACTACCAAACCCCCAAAATCCTTATTTTTACTAAAAAGCATTGAATCCATACATGGCAAATAGAGGGCCAAATCATCAAACAATCAAAAATCTTTAAATACCTTGGTACATTCAGGACGTTGGAGAGCTCAGGCACTGCATGCTGCAGAGACTGCCCACAAAGCTTCCTCTGCCATTCTAAGATTCTACTTTACCAAAGGAGCAGCGATGAAGGTCTTCCAAGGAAAGGTTGTCTCCCAGCTCTTATACAGTTCCCACCTCTGTATTTACAAAGAAAGGCACTTACTGGAAGTGGTACAATCCAGGTTCCTACTATTGATCCTTGAAATCTCACAATGCATCCCAAATGCCCTTCTTAGATTAGAGACTGGGTTGATCACCTCGGAGACTCATATGTGGCTATTCACATCTAAATATTGACTAAAACTCATTTTCAGTCTGGTGGGCCTAGCGCTCTTGATCTTTACCAATAGCCACTGTTCAACCTGGCAAAGAGCAATTGAGGGGAAACTCCAGGAGCATGGCCTCTCCCCACAAGTCCTACTGCATCTTGGGTATCAAAAAGCAAAAGAAACAATTAAACAGTGGCTCTGGGATCACACCCTACAATCAGATAGGGCACAGATGCAGAAATATCCAATTATTTTGCAACATACTACATGCTTCCAAGCCTTGAGGTCTCCAAATACCAGGGAATTTTTACCCCTGCATGCTTTAATGTTCTACCCTCAGCCCTCCTTGAAGGTAGATACCATCATGATCCACTCCCTCAATGGCTCTGCCCATGCCATGCAGGGCAAATAGAGTCTATTGACCATGTTCTACTACACTGCCCATTCTACAACGTTACATCTCCCTATGTGATGGACTACATTTAAAACATAGTTTTCCTAATGCAGTAAAATCAGAGAAGAGGGGTAAATAGTTAACTCTGCTCTAGAATGTTGAGCTTGAGTGACAGGCTGCTCCTTTTCTTTGATTGGTCAGTGCCAGCTGAGGGAAATATAAGATCAGCTGTGTGCTAAGAGGAGATGGAGTTTGTTTTGAGTTCAGCAGCAGTTACTGTCCAGTAAAGTAAAAGTTCAGCTACAGGAGTGGATGTCTGAAGAGTCTGATTAAAAGTCTGTCGGACAGGTTCACCTTTTGACTAAACGGAGAGACTCCTGGGCTTATCTGTGTTAAACATAACCTCAGGAAGAATTCCATCTAAGAATTCAGAGTCTAGTGTCAGCTTACGCTGAAGTACATTTTCATACAGACACCAAGAACTGGAGTTTGAGATTTGGCAAAGAGTGACTGAGTAGCAGGCTGAGGCTCCCAATCGGCCAAAGGGAATAGGATTATATTTTCAAGGAAGAAATATAAGTCCTGTCTAGTTATACAGGAAACTGGCCATGAGGCAGTCCCTGGTCTGTGGTGAAAGAAAATGGTTATAGATTACTCAGGGGAAAGAAGACACGTCATGACTTCAGAAAAGGGGAAAGAACCTGATATACGAACAACAACACTGAACTGTTATTAGGAAACTATATGAAGAAACATTGTAACTGAAACCAAAGTATTTAGTCAACCATCTCTCACTGATAAGAACCAAGAATTCGTAAAAATAAGCCACTACAACCTCATCGTGTCTGTCAACTGAAATATATACTGTTTTACCAGTTTACCAGATATACAATTTTCCCCTCAGCTTTTCCAATTCTTGACTACCCCATACCTGCCTATTGAATAAACTCTTTAATCTCCAGTGCCATTTCAAATGATCTAAAAAGAGGGCTCCTGTTTTCTCCTGAAAAGTTCCTGGGCTGGGCACAGGCATCGGGGCAGGTAGGCTCCAGGGCAAAAGCCAAATTAAATTCTGTGAAAGGATGGGACATTTCGATGTATAATGCCACAAATATGATCATGCTGCTAGATGGGGGCTAGCTCAGTACCTGAAGGGAATAAGAGTTTTGGTGACAAAAATCTGCCTCACAGTGAAGAAGAAGTATGGGTTTTAAAACAGTGTTTTAAATGTAGTCTGTCACATCCTCCTTCTCAAAGATTCATCCCAAGAGATAACAAAGTAGCTAAGTTTTGCCTTCAAGTGTGTGGGATATGTAAGCAACTGACTGAGTCTTAATAATAACCTGTTGGAGGAAGGTACCATCTCTCCGTCCCCGCACAATCAGTGTTCATTGTCACACTGGCCCTTATTTTATATTTTATTCTTTATTTTTATTATTTTTTATCTTTATCCTTATTATTACTGATCTTGTATCAAAATAAACTTTGAACTGAACTGAGTTATCATGAGATGTCTAGCCTGTCAAACCTAGCCAACAGTTTGGATCTCTTTCACTTGTATATCACAACTCCAAAGTCACATTACTAATTGTCTTTCATCAACTCTTGCAAGCTGAATAATAATTACTGAATAGTTCCCAGAGCAGCTGAGCAAAATTTCAAGAGGTTTAAGGGTCTGATGGGCTGAGAACTGCATGCAAGATGAAGCAGGATATCCTGGTAAAGGGGGAGAAACAGTTTGATTGGGACTTTCCTGTGACCTTGTGACATAAAGACTGTATCACGGACAATAGCTTTGAGTAAGGGGTATATACTGTCTTTTTGTTTTATTGATGGTGATGTATTTTATCTGGGGGGGCATTGCGTGGTGACGTGGATGTTAGAGACAAAGTAATTTCTTTGCAGCTACCATGAAGTATCTTGTATGTCCTTAATTCTTGTTAAATTATCTTTCCTCAGGAAGAATCACAGCTGCAAGCCTTTTAAATCATCTTGTCATAGAAGACAAGTGTTTGGGGGAAGAAGATGATATTATGGCTCCCAGATGACTATCATTTGTTAAATTGGTTGTTTGCTTATGATCAGTGATTATCAGTTCATGTTCTCTGCATGGGAGATAATGATTGGAAATACCTCTCCCCTGCCTATGAAAGGTCATACATATCCTTCAGCTAGTGGGAGAAAAATGGCAGCTAGGCAGAAAAATGCTCGTGCTGCAATTTTGCACTTTATACTGGATAACAGAATAGATAGGGAGCTGGAAGATTTTGAGCTGGAGTTTTGTTGGATTGAAAGAAGTCTTGTAAAGATCCATACCATTGCTTTGAGAAAATGAGACAGGATCAGACGTTTTACTGCTTGTTGTAGGAAGCCTCAGTGGCTCCACTATGATGTGCTTGTATATATGTAAAAAACAAGATATTGCTAAGACTTCATAGGGCCTCTTTTCTCTAAAGGAAACTAAGTCCTGTAGTGCTGTCTCTGGACATTGTTGTGGAAACTAGAGAGGTATAAATATTAGCACATGTGTCTTTATACATATGCTCTGTCCCGCTCCGGAGGTCGCGGGCCATACGGAACAGCCCCCAGGGACCCCATCAGACCCCGCAAGACACCCGAGGCATGACTCACCAGGCAGAACGGAGTTCAATGGTCCAGGGAGGGAGGCGAGAGTGGGGACCCCTCCCACTGCGCGCTGTGTCGGCCGAGCCCAGAGACAAAGCCGGGGTCCACGGAACAGCCCCATGGAAGAAGAAAGGGGCGGTGACGACTTGTCCGACGGGCCAAGAGCAGATGCAGAGCAGCGAGTAACACCGCAGAATGGTGCCAGCAGTGTGGCCCAGAACCCGCCAGAGCTGCCACTGGCATACCAGCATTCACCCCGGAGATGCCCCACCAGTGTCCCAATAGATAAAGGAGGGTGTGGCCCAAGCCGGAGGGCGGATGGGCGGTCTTGGGAGCGGGGTGGGGAGATAAAAGGCAGGATGGAGAAGGGACCGGGGAGGAGGAGTGCACTGAGGAATGAAGTGGGACGCTGACAAGAGAGAGACGGAAGGACGGCTGAGAGAGAGAATAGAAGTCCGCAGTCTGCTGGCAGAGGGACGCTCAGGGTGACATTAACCCTGTCCCCTGCCTATCTGAGGACCCTCACTCCCTCTCCCTTTTTGGATCTTGCCGCTTCCAGAGCCATCTCCCCTGCCAGAGTCCGGTCGAGATCCCCACCACCACGGCCACAGAGGGCACTGTACCAAAATCCAAGGGAGAGCCCGACAGCTCTCATTACCAAGATTGTAGTATGCTGCATGTAGGGACCAGGGACAAGAAAGTTGTGCTATCTCTTAGTGCCATTTAGAAGAAACAATGTCATTATTGAAAACTATTATGAATCAAGTATGTACTGTATCCTCTAAGGAAAGAGGAAAGTCAGTTGCCAGAAGTCAGTATAGCCAATATAATTCAAATGTAGCAATTATAGTTAACTGTGATTGTGAAACTACTTTACTGAGGATCCCAAACAATTTCATTCTGTCTGATTGTTTCCTGGCCATCACCTTCCAACAAAAGAAGACAGGAAGAAAAGAAAATGAGCTGATGCACACATGGATGTATATTATGCAATTATATACCAGTCAATTCACAACACTTAATAACTTACAGTTCAACATGTGATTTAAAAGTACCCTATTTGAGACACTATAAAAGTGCTGCTTGTTATGTGTGATGCTGTTTTATCTCCGCAAGTCCCCATTTGATGTTGTGCTTACTGAATGGTTTATACAAAATGGAAGCCAGAGAAGTTTCTTTGTGAGATCCCCTGATGAAGCCTGTAGCAAAATGCATTGGTATTTAAAAGGTGTACTCAACTGATCTACCTTGCACCTTGTTCTTTCCCCCTTGTTCTCTACTGGTGCAGCCTTATTTTCTTTCTGCTGAATGATGCACATGCATGTGTTAACTAACACTTAGTGGATAAGATGGAGGTCCTTCTTGACAATAATCAGGACTATTTTGGGGCACGAGCACCCCGGAACAGTGTTCCCGCTGGCTTTGGAGCCCGCCCTGCCCCTCCAAAAGCGAAGCAGCAGCAGTGGCAACAAGCACCAGAGCATGTGCTCATCTCATTGCTGCCCGCTGCTCCACTGCACCTCCCTGCCAAAAGGCAAGGTAAGTTGGCATTGTCAGTGGTGGGGGGTGGGAAGGCCCTGGCACCCAGTGCTCCCCTTCCCCTCCACAGCGCAACCTGGCAGCCCTCGAGGGCCTGCCGCGGTTGATGCTGTTGAGGGAGGGAGGTGGGTGGGCGGGAGGAGGCCCTGGCACCCTCCTTCCCCTTTGTGGCCGGCCCCCCACCCACCTTTCCCAGTCCATGCCAAGCTGCAGGGCCCAGGGAAGGCCTGCCAAGCCCCCACCCACCTTTCCCAGTCCACAGTCAGCGCCTTTCCCTGACTCTTGTACTCGCTGGCTCCTTGCCTCTCCCCCCCACCCCCATCAGGAAGCTCCTCTGGCAAAGGGAGAGAGAGAGACCAAGGAGAGCCCCCCTCCCATCCTTCCCTCACTCGAGGAGAGAGGAGTCCACCCAGCCGCCCGGCCACCCAAGGAGGGAGCGCACTCTGCACCACGCCTGGGTGCTCAGGGCACTGGCGAGTGGCAGCCGTGGGCTTCCAGTGGGCACCTCCCACAAGGAGAGTGTGTTCAGCTCTGGATGGCATCCATGCCACGGAGACACCCCGGAGCGTACCTGCCCCAATGCCTGTGCCCGGCTGCAGCCACCTCGCCCGCTAGGAACCAGCTCTCCTCGCCGCCACTGCCTCTTCCTCCACACCACCATGGCTGTTGCTGCTGATGGCCCCAATTCTGTGTGTGCACTCAGGTACGAGCCGGGTGGAGCCCTGCATGCCAAGCCGGGCACAAGGCAGGCTGGTGGTGGCAGCCACAGGTGAATCTCCAGCGCCGGGCTTGAAGGAAAGAAAGCATGGGAGTGAGGGGGTGGGGGAGGGGTGATGGACAGTGTGCTTGGAGGAGGGGGGAGGCTGCCATGCTGCCATGGAATTCTAGGCGGCTGCAGAACTTTTTCTCACTGGCTCTTATGGAAATCATAGTGACTGCCTCTGTGTGAGTTCAGTCCAGCAACAGTCTGTCATGCTCCTGAGCTGATTGTATGGGAGTTGCCATCATGCTTGAGTGGCAGAATATTAGTCAGGCTAGATACAGTCAATGGTACTACTGAGCTTTATGTCTCAGGCCCAGCAACAGTCCCAAGATATTTTGACTCCTGAGGTGGAAAATCCCAATGCCCCTCTAAAATACAGTAAGAGACTGGCTCTTTTAAATTGCATTCCAAAGTTGATGCATGAAGTGGCCTTCTCGCGCAGATGGGGGGATAAGACTTAGCTGGGAGGGACTTATTTGACTCTCTTGGCCTCCTCGGCCAGGCTCCCACATATTGTGTATTTCATGCTATTCAACCTTCTCTAAAAACAGATTGATTCATAACGCAGCAGAGATCCCCCCCCCCAAAAAACACCTTTTTTAGGAACACATTGTATGTGAGTAATGCCCTATTTAGGCACGTTGGAAGAAAATATAAGGTGTGACTAAATCAACATTTTTATAAAGTCTGTTCTATTTTTATAATGAAGGTTATTTCTCATATTTAGCCCTGCTGTGATATATGGGGGGAGGAGTGCTGGGCTTCTTGAGGAAAATTTGCTACGGATGTAACCTAGATTCTTCAGACTATCTAATTTTCCAGCTTTTTAAGTGCCCTGTGTATCGCTGTGTTAATTATTCACTTAAATGGAAAGTTTTTGAAACTATTTTTAAAAATGGTTGGGGAAATAGGATGTTAGTGATGTACAGACACTAGCCAATAGATGTTCACACACCTAGCATTTTCCAAGGTCAGACTATAAGGAAAACTTGCTAAACTTTTTTTAAAAAAATTTGCAGCTCTTGCCATTGTGTTTTGAGGGCAGCAGTGGCTCTTGCATGTTCACACTTTCCTTTTATTGGGTATGATCCAGCCAAATCCCTTGGAGTTTGGTAGGAAAGAGCTAGGAAGATGTCTTAAAGTCCCTTTGATTTCAAAAGAGTAGTAAAAGAGCTTACTTTTGACTGGACCGTGACCCCGAAGTTTTCCAAGCATAATAGCAAGAGTATCTTTCCAGATATACAGATTATTAATAAGAAGGGAGTTCTGTTATTGATTTTGATAGAAATGCAATTTGTTCTTACCAATAAAGAACTTCTGGAGACAGACCTTTTCAATGAAGCAGAATTATCTTTTATTGGATACACTTCTTGCAAGAGTGGGTGCACAGCTCAAAAAAACTGAACACACCTAATTCAGTTACAAACAGCCTAGATATACTACCACCGAAGAGATATGAAAAATAAGAAACACCCCATTTTGGCCATCTTTGGCTGATAACCAAAATGTACATGCTCCAATCACGATCGCTTTACTATATCCCGTGACGACACACCTATGTTTGTTGTTCTACTTTTTCATAACAACTGCCTCCCCCAAACGACCCTCAACCCCCACTACTCTTATTTTATTCTTCCTGCCTATACTCCAAATAAGGTAATCTCCTTCACTGTTTCTCCTGACATTTCTTCATGGAACATCACAAGCCCATTCCTCAGCAATTGTGGTTACTTCTTGTAGACACTTTTCCTGTCATTAGGGTCCCAAAACCACAGAACTTTCTATTCCTATCCTTGTCTTCTTTCAAAATGCTTGTTTGTCCAAGGCAACTTCTCCTTTCTGCTAGGTTAGCTAAAACTAAAGAAAAATACAATATTACTTAGATGAGATTACACACAATGAATTTCTTTATGCTAACTATCTACCTTTAAGATTTACTGGCACAATAGGCAAAAGTATTGTCAATAGTTCCACCAAATAACCAGGTACTTTCCAGGTTGTTATTGATTTCTGGTGTAGTGGCCCTACTCTTTTTGTAACTTTTACTTTTCCTCAGCCAGTTTCAATCTTGTAGGCGGTCTACCTTTGGATTCGTCTAATTTCAGTTCCCTTATCTAGCAGGTTGTTTTTCTTAGCATTTTAATTCCAATAAGCAATCTTTATTCAGCATCAAGTGATAGATTTTTATTTCAATAGAGCAAGATGTTTCTTTAAGCTTTTCTTGTCAAAAAGCCCTTTTGCCCATTTCTCACAATTTGAAGACCCTATGCTCATCAAGGTCAGACCAATATAATAAAATGAGTGAACATTACCTTTTGTTTACCTACTCTTGAGCTCCTTTCAATATAGTGACAAAAATCTGATGTGCCCTAACTGCACATAGGTTCAAACTTTAATTTGCTTTAAAAAACAAACAAACTAAAGATGAATATTTGTGTGTGTGCCATATTAATGTAGTGAACAAATGGAAGTATTGCAATGCTCCCTCTAAGCTGTGGAGTCCTGTGAGCAAAAATTCTACTTTGTGAGCTACCGACATTAAAGTTGTGAGCAGGTGATTTGGCTACTGAATAAATTAGTTTGCTCTGGAGCCATCCTTCCTGAACTAAGGCAAAAATGTGTGAGCCGGAGGCTAAAAAACTGAGCTAGCTCACACTAATTCAGCTTAGAGGAAACACTGAAGTATTGTCAGAGAGACATTGAAACACAGAGGAATCCTGGCCCTTATATGTATTCCTTATGTCTCATTTTAAACTCATTACTGCACTTTAAAACAGACTGAGCTTCATAAAGGGAAACAATTTGGACCATGTCCAAACTATTAGAGAGATGTAGTCAGGGTGTCTCCTTTTCAGTAGAGGTCAGCACAAGCAGGACTGAGGCCCTGTTGCTGCATTACCCAAAGTGGTGCAATTGCCTGGTTTATTGGCTGCTCCGCAATATTCCTGGGGTGGTAATCTTCTGCCCATAGTTTGGGTAAATTGCATGGTTACCTACTGTGTGGGTGGCATCCTCCTTAATGCTGCTAGCATGTTGTATATCATTCATGGTGTGTAAAGTGCATTATATATCTAGCAGAACATCCCATGATTTGAAAGGCATCATCAGCATGGTGTGTACCCATGTAATTCATTGTAACCACATGGATAAAAGTTGCTGACATACACTTTGCAGGTATTCACCTTGAATGAAGATTTTTTACATGACCCTGGCATCCATTTTTGACACTGTTCTGCGTATGATTCCATTTATGATTCTTGGATTTTAAATTAGTGTGCATTTCCCAGGAAATCTTTAATGAGTGCTCTTGGGTTCCACAAATAAAGATTCCCAGGCCTGGGAAGTGCTGCCTAGCCTAAAGATTGTGAATAAAGTAATCTTTGTTTAAACAGAATGTCTGGTGAATCTCCTGTGATGGGGGCAGTTGAGGAATAGCCCACTATGTCTAACCTCCTTGCTTGCTGCTTAGTTCATGTAATTAGGGTTTGAAGGACTGTTTTGGAAATGATCTGCTTAAAGGCTCTGATGTAGTGGAGAGGGTGTCCTATGTTTTATACTTGCTTCTAAAGGTTTTGACTTACAGTTTGGGGTAGGGGTTAGGAGCATGGACTCTAATCTGGGAGAACCAGGTTTGATTCCCCATTCCTCTACTTGCAGCTGCTGGTGTGACCTTGGGCCAATCACAAGTTCTTTCAGAGCTGTTCTCTCGAGAGCAGTCCTCAAAAGAGCTCTCTCAGCCCCACCTACCTCACAGGGTATCTGTTTTGAAATGGTAAGCCAATCTGCGTGAACAAGATTGGGGGGGGGGGACATTCAGAGTCCTTTTAAAATTTCCTTTTGCCATGTGCAGCCCAGAGAGAACATTGCTAATAGGCTGTGCTGTCAGGAATGTGGCCTAATATGCTAATGAGTTTCTGCTGGGCTTTTTCTACAAAAAGAGCCCTGAGTCAATAATAAACCATTTTTTAAAAAACAAATTCTTCAGAACTTAGTTTAAAAACAAATATGGAAGAAGGAGGGGCTTAAAATTGAGAAGAAACCGGAGCATCAGTTGTGTATCATCCCAGCTCAGGATACATAAGAATAATATGCATATAAACATAGCCCAGAAATCAAACATGCAAATGAATACTTCTTAAGTTTTCTGTCTTTGGGAGCAGCAGGTGCATCTCCTTTAAATGTTGTCTTTGCTGCAGATTTCTGTGATGAACCATTTACCAAGAGGGAGCATCTTATAAAGAAGTAATCTCTAGCATGTCAAATAAGTTGCTGCACTGGAGAACAGTGTTTTGTTTTGTTTTTCCCGTGCACCGTAACCTTTGCCCTACAGGGAATATTCTCTAGCATGGCACCTGAAGAAGGCACATTAGACTCTATGCTAATCAGCACTAAACCTTTCAAGTAATAGTTGCTGATTGTTTCAAAAAGGTGCCAAAAAACCCCAAACTGTGATTGTAAAATCCATTTGAATTTTCTTTTGAAGCTGCAAGTAAAAAAAGCAAAACAAAACAAACTCCTGGCAGCACTAGGCCTCCCCACTGCACAAGATTTTCATAGTTTATGCACTTCAAAGTATAAATGAGTATTGTGGCCTTATAGTGCCTACATGCCCCTATATTTTATTTATATTGTAACTGTGCAATCAGGGGGAAAAGTATTTCTATGACCTTCTATCTGCAAGACATCTAACAAGACCATTCAGGCCCATTGAAAATTCACAGTTAATTAAAGGTTAAAAGGAACTTGCCAATTAGTATGACAGATAATTGTTCTCCTTCGGTTACCTGATTATGTTTTCTGTTGGATATTCTCAAACGTGTGTTGCCATGCTGCTGTTTAATGTAATCATTAGCATTCGTAAAACCTTGCCTGGAAACCAAAGTTGGGGGGGGGGGTACTGAAGCAGTGAATAAAAAGATTTGAGATAAACAATATTGTTCCTGACTCTGTTCTGGACATTTGCATTGAAACACTGCCTGAAAATTTGGAAATCAGATGGTGCTTCTAAGAGTGGCTCCATACCAGTAATTTGTGGCACAACTGTCACTAACCACACACACAACTATAATGGTGGTCGCAGATAACATTCATAACATTTCCCAGGTCTCCTATTGTCTCCTCCAGTTACCCTCCTGATTTCCATAAGCTGATACTTTTGTTATTTTTTTCTATTGATGTGGAATAGAAGAGTAATTGCTGTGATGTGCAAGAGCTTTGCACTACTGTTTGCAGTGCAGCAACATCTGCTTTTTGAATAAAACCATAACTGGCATTATGATATCATTAAGAATTAGTGTCATTTCTCTATGAGTTGTTCCTGATAATAAAATTTACCTTTGAGCACATGGAATTTCTAGGGAGAGTTAGTCAAAGCTGGGGGTACTGCCTTACTGGGGATGGAGAGAGGGGCAATGAGTTGTATTCTTGGAATTAGATACAGCATTAAAGAATTTATAGCTGAATAGCACTGGAGGGACAGAACATTGTATTGCCTTCAAATCTCCATTTCCTTGGCCTTCTCCTTCCTTCTCCATCTTTGAACCTGGACTGACCCCTCTTCCAGAAACATGAAGACCAGAAATTAGTTTTAGGTTCTTTCTTAGATAAATAGAGCAAGCAGAGAAAGGGCAGGTTCAGATATACTCCTGCCCAATCATTTCACTCACTGGGAATAATAGCAGCCTCAGAGAAAACAAGGCTCTCCGGTTACTAAGCTTTTAGACCATTAATGAAATGAATCTGCTTTATACTAAGCTGGTCTCTATCAAGGTCACTATTGTCTACTCCGCCAGCAGCTGAATTTTTGTTTAAAAACAAAAAAAAATCTACTCTGTGGTTGAAGGGCCACAAAACAGCTAACAACAGAAAGACATAAAAAACATTTTAAAGATGCTGAAAATCAAAGTACCATTAATGAGTAACATTCAGATCGACAAGAACACAATTTAATTTGGGGGGAAACAGTAAAACAAGAAAGCAAAAACCCAATTTCCACTTGAAAAGAATTGTTTCAACCAGGTACCTTAAAGGGATGGAACTCCTGATCCTATAGTCTTGGTGCCACTACCTAGAATACCCTGCCCCATGAAGCAGGCACTTAGTTCAACAGCAGACAATATATACTAATTTTGCAGTTTCCTGTTAAATTTGTTGCAGAGTTAACATATGTACATTTAGTGGTACCAGAACAATAACAAAGATGTAAACTGGAAATGGTGGCCAGGTGTTAACTGGAAATTATAATGCACAAGAGAGGACCTGCAACAAAATGTTTAAAGGCAAAGCGTCCACGTAATGCTGCTCCATGCGACTCCCACTCCTTTTAAAGGCCGTGGAAGGGCGCGGAAGGGCGGAGACACACCGAGGCCATTCAGCTGTGGAGGGAAGGCACTTCTGCCCCCCTCCCCAGCCCACGCCTCCCCAGGTACGCAACCCACCCTGCAGATCGGGGTGGGCCTCCATCTCTGGGCATGGAAGCTGCGGAGGAGGAGACCCCCCCAACCCCGGGACAGGATCAGCGCTGCAGCCATGACTGACCCCCGCTCTGGCGCACAGGCGGCAGGATTACAAATCAGACCCGGGGAGGGGGAGCCGGATGAGGAAGGATGAATGGAGAGCAAATCCCTCGGGGCTCCTCCTTGCCGTCTGCCCATCCACAGGAGGTGGGGGAGAGCGGAGCCCGGCAAACTTTGCCAACTTGGCAATCTCTCCCGCTCCCCGCATTGCCAACATTCCCGGGGGACCCCGGACGACTCACCCTGAACGATACAGGACTTCAGCTGTGGGGGGGGGGGAAGAACGGCGGCAGTCCTGGGGACGGTTCCTGTGGTGACATGGACGGGTGCTGCTGCTTTTGCCGTGGCTTTTGCCGCGGCTCAGTAAGTACGCATGCGCACAGAATGCAGTTTTACTTTTGGGGGGATTTAAGTATCCCCCCGATATTTTTTCAAACTTTTAAGATTTTTGTGCACACCTGGGGCCCGCCCCACGTGTGCACAAAACTCTCCCTCCCCCCCAGCTGCCCCCGGTGCGTGCATTTAGGTATCCGCACACCAGGGGGTGACTTCAGTATTAGATATATAGATTTTAAATTTCTTCCTTTGGAACCGATAATATACAATAGTGCATCTCCCCTTCTGGAGATGACAGAGCAACCACCTAGCAAATGAAGTGAACAATAAATTGTTTCACTATTCGCAATACAGTAAGGTCTAAAACCCAAGGATTATGCAATACTTCTCCCCCTTACTACAGCCCCTGCTACACCAAAAAAGAAAAAGAAAGAAAGAAAAAGGCTAATCCAAGAAGGTCAAGGGGTGCTCCCAAGTGGTGTCTCAAGCAATTAGAAAGGGAGAATATTGAAGCTACAGTATGTGTACTGTATTTTGTATCCCAACAACGAATGACTTAAATTAATTCACCTTTGGCATTATTAGTAATTTCTGAGGGGAAAAAATGCAAAGTATCATCTTTGATTATTTTTAAGCTTCAGCTAAATTTCCACATGCCCAAGGTGTTTGTTTTCAATAAATACTCTGGGTCAGGATATCCCTAATTTTTAGTTTCCCAGTGCTTCAAAGCTACAGACCTGGAATTTGCAAGATGGGCAACAACAACAAGCCTTTATTACGGTCATAGACCAGTATAATAGAAGACAGATAAGTACAGATAGGGGAGCAATAAAATTATAAAATATTATGGCATCTAAAATTATAAATAAGAATCTAAAAGTGTTAAAATACAGACATGATAAAATCAATATTAAGATCAGAAATTAGATTTAGGCCTATCTATACTTTATTTCTTTCCTAATTTGGTATGCCAACCAACCAAATTTGGCAACCATCCTAGTCAGCTTTTGGTTATCCCCTGCCAGCATAGTTGACAAAAGTATGCTTCTATTAGTATGGGCAACTAATAGAGGTAAAAACACTGAATGGCACTGATGCATATGCATTTGGATCATCATTGCATTTGCATTTTGCATTTGTTTTTTCGCTTATGTTATATATTAAATAATTTTACAAAGTATGCTATCAGTTATAATTGTGTGCAATAGAAAAACAACCCCAGACCCTTTATATATTGTTGTTGTTTCCCTTATCACATGCTGAAAAGCTTTTCAATTAGCATAGAATGATTAAGCAAAAGAACAAATTATATGGCTGAAATCTGTGGTGGCCAAACGAATGATGCTCCTCCTGCAATGGATTGATGCTCTTATCATGATTTGGATATTTTGGTAAAATGGGGGAGGCAGCTTCAGCTCCCAAGGATCAGAACTGTAATTGGTGCCTTCAAACAAATGCTCAGTTTGTGTCTGTTGGTTAATTCTTTAATGGGCAGTCATTATTCTAGCAATCTTAAAAGCTGTTTGTTAGTGAAGGGACAGAGCAGTCATTTTCATGGGACAATAATCTCTAGACTGGTGTTTTTGCTATTCTTTTCATTGCTTACTACACTCTGCTTTTCCCTAAAATATCCATTCTCTTGAAAAGATGAAAACACATCCCCTTGCAGTGCCTGCTCAAATAATATTGCCACAGTAAGTGGCACTTCACAAGGTTTCACTTGAGCTGTGCCAATGCTCTATTGTTCGCCTTTTTCAGCTTCACCTTTGATGCACAATGAAATTGTTTGGTTTCTTTTTGTGTGTGTGTCGAATGGTGGTAGGGTATAGCACTGATCAAAGAGTGGGCAATCAAATTCACAGTCAGACAAGCACTGCCTTTGGCTGTAAATTGGTATTCTGATGCCAGCCATTGGGACGTGATGAGAAATTGTTTTTCAGGCTTTGCTCACTGCCTTTGTAGAATGCCATTTTGCCAGCCCAATAATGTACAAAAATTGAATCCACAAAAGTAGCCTGGAATTTTGATCTTACAATATTTTGGACAGAAAGGTAAGACATCATATTGTCTTTGGATCACACTTTTTTTTTCCTCTTCCAAATTTCATAATTATTTTATTAAATAAAAAGTAATTAAGACAAAGAACTACTGAGCATGAAATACATACTCTTTCTGAATGACCTTTTCAATGATCACCAAATAATCCACTTCACAAAGTCTTTCAGATACTCATGCAATGTAACATTCTTTGAATTCCACATTAGCTTGTACTTCCTATGTTGTCCTTATGCAGTCTGACAGTGAGCTGAGCAGAAGAAAACCTTTATAATCTGCTGTGCTGCTATACTTCCACAACCATTTATTTGCTAAAGGAAGCACACACCCCCATCAGATTAATATCTCAGTCTCCTCTGAAGTCCAAACTTTATGCCATAACATTGTGGTAATAACAGTAGTTGCTTTGGTTCAATTTTAGCATGAGTATTCTGCTCCCCATTGAGCTAAATCACTCACATATAGTCATAAATGGTTTGAATTCAAGATAACTCCAGTCTGTACCCTGTGAATCTTTCTGTTACCTCCCTAATGGATTATAAGTCTTTATAACTTTTCACTTGGATTACAAATTAAAGACAAAGAAACAAGGAGAAATGAGAAGCTTACAAATTGACTGGAACTCACTTTCACTTTCCAAACCTCACTTCCATAGAGGCTATGTTTTAGTTTGGAACTGTTATGTCTTTATATGTTGTTCCTGCCAAAGCATAATCTGTTCCTGAGAGTAATGTAAACTGCTGATAACTTCCTTTGTTTTTATACTGAGAGTATTTGTAAGAAGCAAAAAAAAAAGCTATTACTTATCAATACAGTAAAAGGGAATTAAACTTAAAGACTGTCACGCCTGACCTTGATGGGGGGGTCTGCCCCCTGCTGGCCATGGCCAATCGTTCCCCTCCTCTAACCTCGGAGTCGGGTCTTGGGCGGTCACGTGTCCTGAGGGGCCAAGATGAGGGCTCTAGGAGAAGCGGGAGGAGCAGCCTCAGAAGACGGGGTAAGCAGAGTGGGCTTCCTGCCACCCTTGCCCATCCCAGGGTTTCTGGCTTCGATACCCGACTTGGTATCCTGGGAATCCCTCTCTCTAGGTTCCATCCAGAATGCTCCCAGCCAGTCCTGTGCTTCCTCCCCGGCCGTCTCCCGGCTTCTGCTTTTTATTACCCCCTCGGCCCCCATGACTTCCCTTTCTCTGGGCCCCTCTCCCCTTTATAGGGAACCCCACCGAGGTACTTCTGCTCGCCCCGCCCAGTAACTACAAAACGCGGTCCTGAGCAGGGTGGCAATGACTGGGTCGCTTCTTCTGGCCACCTCCCCCGACTCCTGCTCTCCCAGGCATGCCTCCGCCCCGCTGCAGGGTGGGCTCCTCCTCACGGTCCCGGCCCCCGACGGATGACTCTCCTCTTCGCTGCTGCCTCTGCCTCTCTGGCTCCCTGCACCCCCATAAGGGCCGATCCTCAGCGAGGCTGCCGGCACTGTAAGGTGCGGGGCGTGGGGGGCTTGGCAACGTGCCTGCAGCTAGCTCTCGGCTGCTTCCTGACCCTGCACCCCGGCCCTGGGCGGGCCCATTCGGCAGTGGGTTTGCTGGTGCCATCGGTCATGGGGGAGTGGGAGGAGTTGGCGCTGCTCTGGCCGTCGGCCCCCGGCTGCCTCCCGGCCCTAAGTCCAGACCCTGGGCGGGGCACAGATATTTACTGGGAGGGTGCTTGTGGAGATTAAGAGATGCTTTGGTTTGATTATTGTGATTATTGTATAATTTTAAAAGGTGTTTAAAGTAATTCAAATATAGTTAACAACAAAGTTAACAACATGACAGATAAAAAAAATTAAACCCCCTACTGGCCCTTCTCCTGACACAGATCTCAGCAAACAAAATTTAATACAAGAGGCTGTAACAGCAGCTGTCAACCCCATACAAGTTCAACTAGATTCATTCTCACAACAAATGACACATCAGATGTCAGAAGTACAAAAACAGCTCAAAGAAAATAGACAAGAAATCTCTTCTTTGGCCAAAACTGTTAACCAAATGGAAGGCTAATCTGAAAAGGTGCAGCTTAAAGTAGAAATAGTAGAATCCAAGAAAAACTCCATGGAAGAAGCTCTCATTAAACTAGAGCTTGATAGAGCAGCATATATTCTAAGATCTCAAAATATTCCAGAGAAACAAGATGAGAAATTTAAAATGGCAGAAATACTGGCAGAGTATATACAGGCAGAAAATAAAGATGAACTATATAATGAAATTGATATTGCATATAGAATAAACTCTGCATATGCAATGAGAAATAAACTTCTGAGAGAAGTTCATGTGAGATTTCATAAAAGATCAAAAAGATATTAAATTCTGAACGCAACAAATGACACACCCTTACAAATAGAAGAAACAGAAATTAAATTTTTAAAGGAAACTCCATGGAGAGTGAGAGAGAAGAGATTACATGGAGCTCACAAGCACTCTTAGAAAGAATGGAATTGCATATAGATGGCTACTTCTAGAAGACATTATTTCTTTTACTTACAAAGAGAAAAGATATAAGATCAACTCAACTTGTAAAGTGGAAGAATTCTTAAAAACACATGGTGAAGATTTGGAAACTGAGGAAGAAGAAACAGAAACTACAGAAGATCAATGAGAAACACAAGGAGAAACTGGAGGAACCCTAGATGGTTACAAGACTTAAAATGAAGAATAAAGATGACGACAAAACACTAACTAAAGATGGATAGAAGCAAAATAGTCTCAATAAATGTCAATGGACTGAATGCTGCCCAACAAAGAAGACAGATTTTTCAAGAAGAGACCCGTATAAAATACTCAGACCAAAAATATTTGGAGATTAAAAAACTTGGGGGGGGGGGATCATTTCTTCAGAGAAAGAGGAAATAAGAGAGGTGTATTTATTTATTTATTTATTTAATTCAATTTATACCCCGCCCTCCCCGCAATGCGGGCTCAGGGCGGCTTACATAGGGGCAAACACCAATATAAAACATAATTAAAACCATTTAAAATCCAACAGTACAAAACATTCATAACGAGTTACTGACTAAAGTGCTCTAGGTGTTCTACATGAGAGAGAAGACAGGGCTAGGCAGGGTGTAGTGACATATATTAAAGAACATTTACACCCAGAATTAGTCTACAGCTCTGAAGACGGTAGAGACATATATTAAAGAACATTTTCACCCAGAATGGAGTTTCCGGCCTCCCGGTGAAGCTGGTGAGATCCGGGGGCTTTTTTGCCACCTCGGAGGATCCGGGGCAGCAACAGAATCATGATGCACGGCGTCATGACATGGGTGGGGTGGGTGGAGCCGGCTTGGCTAAACCGCCGGGTTCCGCTCCCACCTGTCAGTTGCAGACTCGTGCTCAGAGAAGCTTGACAGCGAGCTCTGAGCACATTTTTTTAAAAAATATTTTATTAACTTTTATAATTTTATAACAATACAATATATCCCTCTTCCCTCAACAAGTAACTATTTCAATTAATAATACATCAAAAAACAATTAAAGTAACTATAATGCAACAATACAACTCCATTTAGCCTCTGAACTTAATAAAAAGCAAAATCCAAATAGGCATCAGGTAGTCGATATAGGGTGTTTGAAGTTTTTGTGACATAGTCAAAAAATGAAAACCATCTTTGCATAAACTTATTAACCACTGTATTATTGTATGTTGAAAGAATGCGGTCCGTTATTTTATCTGCAACTGCAAGGTCCCAACATTTTGAAATCCACTGATTTACAGTAGGAATTTTATTTTGGTTCCAATTTTGGGCCAATAAAGTTTTGGCCGCTGAGCATAATATAGAAATTAGTTCTCTTTTTTCTCTAGATACTGTTGGAGTCGACCAATCTCCTAGTAAAAAGGCCTCAGGTGTAAAAGGTAAGTCCAGTCCAGTAATTTTTTGAATTTCTACATGAATTTGATGCCAAAATTTGTTAACTTTTTGGCATTCCCACCAGCAATGCAGATATGAGCCTCTTTCTCCACATTCTTTCCAACAAAGTGGAGTAAGTTTATGCTTGCAATAGAACAGTTTCACAGGAGTCAAGTACCACCTGGAATACAGTTTAAACGATTGTAATTTTAAAGTTAAGTGTGCAGTTTTCATTTGAAACGAGTTCCAAATATGATACCAGCTTTTGTCTGCTATGGGGTGCGCTAAGTCTTTTTCCCACGCATTTTGAACAGTTGTTGTTTCGCGCCACATTTCTTCATTTAAGCTTGTATATATTACTGATATAGCTCCTCTGGTGTGCATACTAGTTTTTGTAATTAATTTCTCAAACTTTGTTAGAGGGCGCATAAAGTCAGTAGAACGGGATATCTCATTATACATATGTTGTATCTGACAATATTGCATCCATGGTATATTTAGGTTATATTTAATTTGAAGTTGTTGTTGGGTTAATAATTTACCCTTAATAATAATATCTCTTAATCTAAATATACTTTTTTCCCTGAAGGCTGCGTAGTCAGAACTTTTCCTCCCCGGAAAGAACCAATGTTGACCTAGAAAGGCTGCAATTGGAGAAATTCCAGGCGCAAGCAATGCTCTGTATTTATCCCATAGTTTTAAAGTTAGTCTCACAAATTTATTAGAAAATTGTTTCCATTGCCTGTCCTTAGATATATTCCAGATGGCTTCTGACATTCTATCTTGCTTCAATGCACCGCCTTCAATCTGTGCCCATGTTTTTTCACAGGTAGGATCTGCATAAAAAATCAGCGCTTTTAACTGGGCGGCTTCATAGTATTTTATTAAGGAGGGTACTGCCAGTCCACCATACACTTTTGGTCTATTTAATATGCTTTTGTTAACTCTAGATTTTTTATTGCTCCATAGAAATTTGGTTAATTTACTGTTCCATTCTTTAAATATCTTCAGAGGAATTTCTATGGGTAAATTTTGAAACAGGAATAAAAATTTAGGTAAAATTATGGTTTTAAATAAATCCACTCTTTCTGACAGTGATAGATTAAGCTTTGCCAGTCTTCAAATAATAATGACATTTTGGAGCCCAGTGGTTTGAAATTAAATTTAAACAGATCATCTAAATTTAGTGGAATATTAATGCCAAGATGTTTCCAGCTTAAAGTAACTTGCTGAAAGGAATGAGTTTGGACTATATCTGCTATTTCGTTATGAGATAACGCTATGGGATAAAAAGATGACTTTGAATAGTTTATAGAAAAACCCGATACCTTTCCAAAATTTTGTATATGAGTAAGCAGTGGTTGAATTTAGGGTCTTGAATATAAAATATAGCGTCATCAGCAAAGAGACTTGTTTTACAACAATTAGAAAAAATATCAATCCCTTGTATCAGGGGATCTTCCCTTATGGCGTAAGCAAGAGGTTCTAGAGATAAAGCAAACAAAATTGGAGAAAGCGGGCATCCCTGTCGGGTACCCCTTTGAAGAAAAATGTCCTGTGAATCCATCTGATTAATTGAAAACATTGTTTTTGGTTTTTTGTAGATTTCCTGTAATGTCTGAAGAAAAACCGGACCAAAGTTCATGTGGTGTAACAGTTCTAATAAAAAATTTGGCTCCACCCTGTCGAAAGCTTTTTCTGCGTCGACTGAAAGTATGGCTGATTTAATAGATTTTTGTTGGCAATAATTAATAACATTTAGAGTTGTCCTATTATTATCAGTAATTGTGCGACCCGGCATAAAACCCGCCTGGTCTTTATGTATATACTTCAATATAATTGTATTGAGCCTGGCCGCTAAAATAGAAGATAGTATTTTAAAGTCAGTATTTAAAAGGGAAATCGGTCTATAGGAGGCCGGTAAAGACCGATCTTTATCGGGTTTTGGGAGGACGATTACTTTCGCTTCTGTCCATGTAGGAGGGATTTGTCCAGATATAAGTACATGATTTAAGATTTTTAAAAGGTGTTCTTTAATTTGGGTTTGAAACAATTTATAATATTCGATGGGGAAACCGTTCCTTCCTGGGGCTTTGTTGTTTTTCATCGCTTTTATGGCTTGTAGCATTTCTTTTTCCATAATAGGTTGTTCTAAATAATCTCTATGTTCCTGTGTTAATTTATTGTTGTACCTAATAGAGTGTAAGTAGTCTTGAATGTCTGAAACCTTTGGATTTGTGGAGGTATATAATTTTGCATAAAAATTTGCAAAGACTGACGTAATTTCCCTGGGTAAATTATGTGGTTGATGGTATTCATCTTTTATGCTATAAATAGTAGAGGAAGCCTGTTGTTGTGATACTCTATATTTTAAAATTTTAATTGATTTTGGTGTTTTCGTTATATATTTCTGTTTTAAAAATAGAAATTGCTTTTGTATGTGTGATGTTTCTAGGAGGTCCAATTTTTTTCTTTCTTGCAATAACTTGCAAGTCTTTGGATTTCATTCATAATCTACCACTTTTTGTTTGTTTTTTTTTATAGGAGGAAGCTAAAGAAATAATGTGACCTCGCATTGTTGCCTTAAATGACTCCCAAATGGAGATTGGTGTAGCTGTACAATTTGCGTTGAATTCAAAATACTCTGTAATTTTTTCTTTAATAGTTTTTTTTATCCCTTCATTATTCAATAAAAAAGTATTTAATTTCCAATGAAAACTAGTCTCTGTTGTTTGTTGTACATCCAAGGTGCATGAAACCCAGGAGTGATCAGAAAGAATTGTGGGTCCAATGTCCCCATCAATTATGTTAGAAATTAACGGTTTAGAGACTAAAAGGAAATCAATGCGAGTGTAGATTTGATGCCTTGCTGAGTAAAAAGTATACTGTCTGTCCTCAGGATTTAGCTCCCTCCAAATATCTGCCAAACCAAAGGAATTAAAAATGTCATGTAATTTGGTTTTTTTTCCAGGATGCTTTTTCTGCGTCAGTGTGTTATAAGTTCTATCTATTCTAGGGTCAACAATAAAATTTAAATCTGCTCCCACTACCACTTCCCCTATTTTAAATTCCATCAATTTCTTCATTGTACCTTCTATAAACTCAATTTGATCAGTGTTTGGGGTGTAGATAGAAGCTATAGTTAACGGTTTTCCATACAGTTCACCTTCTATAAATACATATCTACCTCTGGGATCTATTTCAGTTTTTTTACATTGAAAGGGTAGGTTGTTGGAAATTAAGATGGCTGTTCCCCTTGCTTTAGAGCTTCCTGGAGCTTGGAAGTGTTGGGAGAACCATTTTGTTTTTAAGACTTGATTGAGAGAAGTTTTTAAATGAGTTTCTTGTAGACACAAAATATTAACCTTCTGCTTTGTCCATAAATTTGATGCCCTTTTCACTTTAATTTTGTCATTGAGGCCTCTAGCATTCCAAGTAGCAAAATGAATTTGTTGCATTAAACCAAAATTAACTTTTAACAATTAAACTACCCCCCCCCAAAAAAGAAAAAACAACAACCCCTCTACAAGAGGGGAAGTGTTCAAGCAATCTGGCTTATAAAAGAACCAGAAAGTAGGAGCAAGACTCTCTGTCACTCCTAGTTGAAACACTATAAATAAAAACTGGTCGGTATGTATATAAAGTACTTTAGTTACATATCAATCCCCCTTCTCTCCTCCCCTTTGAGATTTATCCAGTTGGTATATAAAAAAAACATTTTAAACCTCTGTTAGAAATGTCTCCATATGTATTGCTATGCTAGCATCTTACATATACAACATTGTGCTACTGTATTGCTGTGCTATAGTCTATGCCATGATAAACTATATTAATAAAACACCTTTTTTCGATTAATCATGCATAGCTAGTACTAGAAATAAATGAATTTAAACCTTTAATCAAATAAACAAAAGAAGTTTTTAAAGCCTTATTTGTTGTCCATTAACAATTACTTCATTGCCACTGGACTATACAATTAAACCCAATTTCTAAATTAAGTAAAAATACTGTACAATAATTACTCCATTATTGTTTTGACTTAAAGGGATAAAGCCTAAGGTATTAAACAGGTATACCAGTAGTCCTTGCTACTGAAAGGCATAAAACTTAAAGTATTTGTTCCATCACATTCACTAGAAAATCAAACTAAATAAAATGTACAAAGCAAATTTTCTTGGTAGCTGTTTCATCACTACCAGCGTTCCGGTGAGGTAGTTATATTGTCACTACTAATACAAATATATTAACGTTTATGTTCATGCAATTATATCAAAAGTTCCTTTCAGTAGAAAACATCTTTTTATTTTCCTTTTTTTCCTATGTTTGTTGAGAGCCAAGTCAACAAAGCACAATTCCATAGTCATTTCTATGTTTTCATTGACTCTCACACCATGATGAAAATAAAGTTTAATCTTCTTGCATCGATGCTAGCAATAGACTGAAGCATAAAGTACAAAAAAAGTAGGTTTAAGCCGAAAGTAAATCCTCTTCTTCCTTTTGGGTAAGTTTAATTCCAATTGCTGAGAGTAAAGCCTTTCCAGATACCTCATCCGAAGCCTGGTAAAGAAGCCCGTTTTTAAAAACATGAATATCCGAGGTTGGAGACCATCGAAAGCGAACCTTGGCGTCATGCAGCTTAAGGGTGATTTGCTTGAGCTTGCGTCTCTTTGCAAGTACCTCGGGTGCTAGATCTAGAAGTACTATAATTTTTTGTTCCTTAAAGGATAGCGCACCTTTTTGGCGTGCAACCTTTAGAATTTTGTCACGAGATCTTTGATATATGAATTGCACCAAAATATCATGTGGTTTGTCTTTCCCTGCTAGTGCCAACGGTCCCAAACGCTGCGCTCTAGCTATCGCCGGGGCAACCCCATTTTTCAGATCTAATGCCTTTGCAAGCCACGAAGACATGAAAGCCGCCAGCTCAGTAGACTCTTCTGCGCCCTCCTCAAAGCCACGAAATTTTAAATTATATTGGCACCATTTATTTTCTAGGGTTGTTATCCTGGTGTGCAACTTATCATCTGCAGTTTGCAATGCTTTAACATCATCTTGTATGGAGAGTGCTATTTCGGCCGCATTTTCTGTTACCTTCGTAGCCTCCGAGATTTCCTTTGCCATTTCTTTCATTGAGCTTTGCAAAGGTTGTAAAAGTTTTGAAACTACATTGGACATAGAGTCTACAATGTCTTGTTTTAAGTCCAATAAGTCTCTGCGAGAGATGGGTTCGTCCTGCTCAGCGGGTTGGGAATCAGCCGCCATTTTAGTAAAGTCTAAGTCGGCCGGGAGCAATAGCTCTTCTGGGGCTATCGTGGTAAAAAAAGTACGTACCGATTCCTTTCTTTCGCACCCAGTGTGGGAAGGTGTTCCGGAAGGTTTCTTTGTAAATTTTTTCGGCATGGAGATGGTTTTTCTAGTCGTTTTCCAGATATCGGGGAGAAGGTATTGGGAGCTCCGAAGTTAAGCGTGCGCCATTGGCCACAGGCTCCGCCCACCCTCCGAGCACATTTTGAGTGATTCTGTGGCCCTGCGCCAGCCATGGCAGTGGGTCCTTGTGGTGGCAGCGGTGTTTTTGGGCAGCAGCATTTGCACTGACAGCATTTTCAGCGGTGACTTTTCAATGATGACGACGGCGTTCCCATTGGGAAACGGTCCTAAACGGGGGGATACAGGGCCATGCTTTGCCTGGCTAGCTGGGTCGGGAGTCAGCAGCAATTGAGGTGAGCCAGCGGCAACAATAGCATGCAGTTGGGAAGCGTGCCGCAGCGTGAATAACCCCTTAGTTGGTGGCTAGCAGCTGCAGCCCCAATTTGGATGGCAGTAGTGTCCCTCTTAGCTCACGGGGACAATTAACAAGTGGGATTATCTAGAAGAGGGTTTCTTGGTAGGTCCGGGGTGGTCTGAGTTGGCAGTTAGTGAAACTGCTGGGGCTTTAGTGCTGCCCTATCCCCCCCCCAGAGGCCAAAATACTAATAGTAATAATTACCAGAACCAAACACTTGTCAGGGCTAGGCAGGGAATAAACGGTCATGAAGATGTGGGCGACTGTTGCCCCTGTTGGCTATTTGATATTACCGGCTGTTCCTGGCTGTTAGGAAGTGGCAGTTAGGGTTGACATCTTGGGGAGGTCAGGTGGTGGTGGCCATTTTGAGTGGTGCTACCTAGAGGCAGCCGTTTTGAGGTGGTCTGTTTCAAGCAGCCATTTTGGGGAGGTATTTTTGGGCGGCCATTTTGAACGAGCATCAGGGGCGGCCATTTTGTTAGCAATTTCTGAGGTGGCTGATCTGGAGCAGCCTTATTGTAGATTTTAACATGCCACCCAAGAAGGGGCAGGGCCCTCCTAAGGGCAAGCAGCCACCGCCTAAGAGGCCTACTCAGAAGCCCCCAGAGCGGCCCACCCACTTGAGCTCTTCTGATGAGGATGAGCAGGATAATGTTAATGCAGCCATCCTTGAGAGGCTGGCGACATGTGAGAGGCGACAAGGTGAGCATCCTCCTTTACACAATGTGGCTAAATCGCTGCCTAAACAATCTTTTCAAGCGCAGGTGTTGACTTGTTTGGCTTTTATCGAGGACAGACAGGGCAATGTGACATCAACATCGGGGCAGCTGGATCAGAGGCAGTGTGCAGATGGCAGGCAGGAGAGGCAGGGCTCTGATGGGCTTCAGGTAGAGCTTTATAAAGGCCTGCCGACATTTGAAGGTAAGGTGGAGAGCACCAGCCAAGGTGGGACACACTGGCCTTGGGGCCTGGGAACTCAGGGCACCCCAGGGTTCCCTGCCCACACTGCTCAAGGCAGTTTTGGGCAGCTAATGCCAGGGAGATATTCACCCTATGCGGGGAGGGGAAGTGTGGCTCCGTTGCCACCTCAGGATGCCTGGCCTGGGTGGGGTTACCCACATCCAGGTTCTGGTTTTGTGAATCCAGGGGGTTCTTGTTGTAAGTTAATCTCCAGTAGGAAGATCAGTATGATCTACCTGACAGCTAACTGACAGCTACCTGTCAGCAGGTGGTCAGATAAGCCTGGTTCTGACCGGTTATGGCTGGCACTGGACAGTGTGCAGTCACCATGACTCAGCTTGTAGCTGATTGGTGGAACTTTGTATATAAGTCTTGTATACCAGACATGTACATCTCTTCTGATGGAACCGAGTGTCTGGCGAAGCAGTTTGTCTGTATATATTGTGAATAAAACCCTTGTACATAGTGTACCACTGGACTGTTGCAGTGTGGTTACTATAAGGGACTTCACAGCAGCAAAGACTGCAGCAAGAGCTGGTAAGGCTGAGAGGCTGGAAAGACCTTAAGGTTGCTGACTTGCCTTAAAGGCTGGTGTCTTGGACCGCTACATTCTCGCTCCCGCAACAGTTCTGGTTATGACACTGTTCCAGCAGGTCCCATTCCCTTTGGGGACTTGGCCTTGCCACTTGGAGACCACCTCTCCATTGCCACAAGGGAGAAAATCCTTAAGGGAGAGTATGTGGATATCTTCAAGCTGTTATTCAGGGAGTTGGAGAAAAAAGATAAGGAAGACCTGGATGAGCGGGAGAAGGAATGCCTAAAGAGGTGCGTGGTAGATAGGACCTGGGCAAATTGGTATCCAGGTTTCTTAATTTATGTGGCAGTGATAGTGCGGCACCAGCCATGGAAGGCTTTGGCGATGCTACAGTATATGGACATCATTTGTAAAGGTTACACTGATTTTCCAAGCCCTGCATGGCTGCAGTACGATGAGGAGTTCAGGATGACGGCAGCCATGAATCCAGCATTGTGATGGGACCAAGTTCATCCGCATTTGTGGCTGCAGAGCATGTCTCCTGATTGTCGATCTGGCAGTGAGAGGACAGATAGTGGCCACTCCGTCCGTAAGTCGCAAGGTCAGGCAGGTACCCGGTTCAGCGACGCCTGCTTTGCTGGGAGTTCACCTCCCATGGGAAGTGTACCAATAAGTCATGCTCCTTTAGGCATGAATGTCCTTTGTGCATGGGGCCCCATGCCTTCTCAGACTGCCCCAGGACAAAGGGTAAGTCAGGCAGTAGAGGAGGTAAACGTTCTGGAGGAGGTGGCGGTTACAAACCCCCTCCTGACAAAGGGTCCAAGCCTGATTAAGGTGGCGGTGCTTGAGCGTTGGTTGCGGGATTACCCCAACCAAGAGGACAGCAATTACCTTTTGGAAGGTTTCACTCTAGGGTTTAGGATACCTTACCAAGGGGAAAGGAGGTAGTATAGTGCTCCTAACCTGAAATCAGTTAAGGGTATGGAGCACATAGTTAGGGGGAAATTGATAAGGAGTGTCGGAAGGGCAGGGTACTTGGCCCGTTCCCTTCCCCACCAGTTACCAATTTGAGGGTTTCCCCATTGGGTGTTGTGCCGAAGAAGGCACCTGGCGAGTATCGCCTCATTCACCACCTGTCCTATCCCCACGGGGAGTCGGTGAATGATGTGATACCAGGGGAGTTATGTTCAGTTAGGTACACCTTGTTTGACCAGGCTATGTGGGTAGTATGCCATTGTGGGCAGGGGACGGAATTGGCAAAGTGTGACATTAAGTCGGCCTTCCACCTTCTCCCTGTCCACCCGACTGATTTTGAGCTGTTAGGTTTCGCTTTTGAGGACAAGTTTTATATGGACAGGGCCCTTCCCATGGGATGTTCAGTTTCCTGTGCTGCGTTTGAGAGGTTCAGTTCCTTTTTCGAATGGGCCTTGCATCACAGGATGGGTTTATGCAGCACTGCCCACTATCTTGATGATTTCTTGTTGGCAGGAGAGAGGGATTCTGGGCAGTGTGAATTTTTACTGAAGAGCTTCATGGGCCTGGCAGAGGAGCTGGGGATTCCTCTTGCCTGGAAAAAAATGGAGGGTCCTACCACAAGTTTTGTTTATTTGGGAATACAGATTGACACAGTGGGACAGCTGTGTAGATTATCGGGGGACAAGTTGTGTGCGCTGCAAGCTAGGGTTGACCCGGCTAGGATGCTTGGGAAGATTACCTTGCTTGAGTTGCAGCAGCTGGTCGGCCACCTCAACTTTGCATGCAAGGTTGTGGTGCTCGGCTGGGCATTTGTAAGGAGGCTGTGTGAGTCCATGAAGGGGCTCCGTCTCCCACACCATAGGACCAGAGTCACTGGGGGGATAAGGGACGACCTTCTTGTATGGCAGGAATTTTTGGAGTTGTATAATGGGGTGTCCTTTGGGCAGGAAGACCTCCTAGTTGAAGCTGAACTGCAGGTTACATCTGACTCTGCAAGCTCCTCTGGCTTTGGAGTCTATTTCCGGGGGCACTGGTGTGCTGAGGACTGGCCAGAGGAATGGTTCCAGGCTGGTTGGGTCAAGGACCTTACCTTCTTGGAATTTTTCCCGATTGTTGTAGCAGTGTGGATTTAGTCAGCAGAGCTTGCCAACCATACTGTCAACTTCTGGTGTGACAATCTGTCCACAGTACACGTGATTAACTCATTGACGTCCAGGTCTCCTAAGGTCATGGCCCTGGTCAGAGCCTTCACGCTCCACTGTCTGCAGAACAATATTTTGTTCAGGGCCAGGCATGTCCCAGCAGTCAGTAACGGGGTCGCTGACACTCTCTCCCGAAAACAGATGGAGAGATTCCACCAGTTGGCTCCAGATGCCGACCAGTTCCCGATTCGTATGCCGGTGGAGGTGTGGCAGATTGGCAGATTGAGGCTGACAGGGCAATGAGTTTAGCACTTGCCCCTTCCACCTGGAGAGCCTTAAGAGGGGTTCGGAATTGTATAGTTTGAGGTTATGTTTCAGTTATTAATAGGGTTCCTCTTACAGGTGCTGCTGGCCACGGGGCAAGATGACAAGTCACTGTCTGTGGCCACAGTATGGTCTTTTGGGCCGCTCACCGGGCCAGGAGGACACCCATCGGTTCTCAGCTGGGCCTAAGTGAGTGGGCTGTCATAGAATGGTTGGGAAGGAGGGGTATGAGATGGCCTGCGCTCCTTCCCCTGTTATTCAAAGAGAGGCAGGGGCCTCCTCCACATGTTTTGCTGGTGCACCTGGGGGTAATGACCTGGGTCTGATAAAGGGCATGGCCCTTGTTTTACAAGCTAAGGCGGACCTTGCAAGGATTAGGGCAAGGTGGCCCGGTGTGCAGCTGGTATGGTCGGCTACTCTGCCCCACCAGGAGTGGCGTAACTTGGGGGACCCTTGCTGCATTGACTGTGTAAGGCGTAAGGCTAACAGGCGAATGAGGAAGGCCATGGAGGGTGGTTTAGGGCAATTTTTGCCACACCCCAATATACGGGTCGAGTTCCAAGACCTGTATAGAGTGGATGGGGTGCACCTGTCTGACAAGGGCAACGGGTTCTTTTTGCAGGACTTGTGGCAAGGGATTAGCTCAGCCTTGACCTTTTAGTGGGAGCAAAGACCAAAGCAGAGGCTTGGTCTTGGCCGTGGCAGGTTGGTGCGGGCAAGAAACTGGAACCGGTGAGCACCTGACGACAATTTCCCCATTAGGGAACAGGGGGTCATCAGGAACTGCCTTCGGATTTTCAGGTCCAGGGTGGGGAATGGTGATCACCTCCTCTGGGAACCTCATAGGGTATGCGCCTCTCTTCAAGTTGTCAGGCTTCAGGGGTAGGCGCTGCTATGTGGCAACCAGTTTGCTGGGCTGCCAATCATGAGCCAGATCGATGGCTCAAGACCGGAGCTGGGTGACCCGCCCGAGAAAAGGGCAAGGAGGTTGGTCAAGGGAATGACACCTGCCTTACCTCTTCCGTGCTTGCTTAGATGGTCCCTTGCTGCAATGTTATGTTAAATAGTTAATAAAGTGGCCCTTGTTTACTTCCAAACTGTTGTCTGTCTCGTTATTCCAACTGGGGGGGGGCAATTAGTCTATAGCTCTGAAGACAGTAGAATCCTGATAGTCCAAATACAAAGGTAAAACAACCTTGATTATAAATATATATGCTCCCAATCAACATCAAGAAATTTTTAATAAATTCTTATAAGAACTCTTTCTAAAACAAAATTATTATGAAATTTGCCTGATTGGAGATTATAATGCTGTTTTTGACAAGCTCTTAGATCTCACCAGCATTGGGATGATTGCGGCGATGGGGATGACCACCTCCATAGATAGTGACAATGGCCTATGATGTCTCTGTCTCTGGCCCAGCCCCAGCCCCCCCCCCCAGGAAATTGGAAACTCTACGCCCTTGGATCTCAGCAACAATAATAAATGACATAGTAGAAGTAGAAATGCTACCAGCAACGTTTGCAGACCACAAACCAAAGAAAAATAAATGGACTCTTAATACATTTTTATTGAAAAAACCAAAATTTGTAACACAGACAAAAAAAGAAAAGAATTTCAAATGTTTTTTGGAGCAGAATATCCAACCAAATATCTCTGTTCTAACTGTATGGGATGCATTTAAGGCCTATGATAGAGGTTGGATAATTAGATAATCAGCACATACAAAAAAACAAAACAAAAAACAAAAAAGTTGTTACAAATTAAGGAACAGATTAAGAAGCAGGAGGAAAACTTGAAACAAGATCCTTCAGTTGAACATCTAAAAGTGAAACTAAAGTGATTACAACATCAAATGAACTGCCTGTTGACAGAGGAAATAGCTAAAAAGATTACTAATGCAAAACAAAACTATTTTGAAAATGCTAATAAACCAACTAGATGGTTAGCATATAAACTATGAAAAGAAAAAGAAAAGATAAGTATAAAAATTTAAGACAGTGAAGGAGAACTATAAAAATTTTAAAGACAGCGAAGGAGAAGAAAAAAAATATACCTAAGGATCTAAAAAAAATTATTGAGACATTTTATAGAAAGTTATATCAAACAGGAGAAGCTACAACAGATGAGATTAAAGATTTTTTGATGAAATATAACTCAAAAACATTTACTGAATAACAAATGAAAAATTTAAATGATCAAGTAGCTACGTGTGAAATTATAGAAGCATTAAAAAAGGGGGAGGGGGACACCAGGTCCTGATGGATTACTGGCAGAATTCTACCACGTATTTGAAGAGCAAGTGATATGACCTTTAAAGTATGTAATACAGAGTATAAGAGCTGAAGGCAAAATACCATAAACTTGGAATGAAGCCCTAATAACACTGATACATAAGCAAAACTTGGATGGGAAACAAATTAAAAACTATAGACCAATTTCACTATTAAATGTGGACTATAAAATCTATGCTTCTATCCAAGCTACAAGATTGGAAAAAAATATTGATACAGAAAATTAATCAAGATCAAGCAGGATTTTTACCAAAAAGGCATCTCAGAAATAATGTTAGAACAGTCTTGAACATAATTAAACATTTTAAAGCACACCCAGAAGAACAAATGGCCTTGATTTTTCTGGTTGTTGAAAAATCATTTGACAATGTCAGTTGGAGTTTTATGTTGGAACAATCAGCAGATTCACAATGTGGCAAAGAATTTTTTTTACAATGGTTAAAGCAATTTACACTAAACAACATGCAGAAATCGTTATTGTCAGCTGAAGCTGCCATGCCTTGGAATGTGGGAAGGGGTGCCTGGCTTCTGTGATCCTCCATCTCCTCCGGCACCCTCCTCCACCCCTGCGTCTCTGCTGCCTGCTCTATCTGCCTAGTGGCATTGAAGGCTTGGCTCTCCCTCATCCGCTTTTCCCTCTGGGAATCTAACTGCTGCGTTTTGCCTGCACTTGTAGGTGCTTGCTTATTGGGTTTGTGATATCAGGGGGTCTGGTTTGAAGGGGGTATATCTGTAACCACCATTTTGCTTTTGTTATTCTCAAGAATTCATGGTACCACCAGTACTAAGCTCAATAAACTGGACATTATCTAGGAACGTTGTTGAGTGTTTGATTGGGAGACCTGACAGAGAGTCAGGAATCATCCTACTTTCTCAACCTAAATCTCACATAAAGATGAGTGGAGAGGAGGACCTACAGGTACCGGTGACCACTAAGGCCATGGTACCTACCACCACAACACCCGAGACTCCGGTGTCTACCACCCCCCTCCACCACTTCATTGACTCCAGTGCCAGTTTTGGAGGCCAAAAGGGGGGCATATCCCTTCCTATGGGAGACAGGGAACCGTCCAAAGCAGTGGGTATCTTCAAGATGGGAGATACCCAAGAGGCGTGGACAGTAACACCGGGACCCAAACGAGAGAGCCAGTGTGATTACCGGGCTTCGCAGGTTGAGTCCCGGAGGGATCCAGCAGATGACGTAGTGTGGGAAGAGTGCTTCGCCAGGATCAAGTGGGGCCAGACGCAAGCATCCCGCCTGTTGGAGGATGCTTTGATGGATATTCCGAGGTTAATCGCCCGGGTGGTGCAAGACGAGTTGTGGCTGCAGCATCCTGTGTGATGCTGCGGGCCGGAGGAGGCAAGGAGAGCCCCCTCGCCATCTCCTTCGGCCAGCGCCAGGGCGCTGCTGTATGGAGGAGGCAAGGAGAGCCCCACCACCACCACCTCCGGCCAGCGCCAAAGCGCTGCGGGCCAGAGGAGGCAAGGAGAGACCCCCCCACCAGCGCCAGAGCGCTGCTACACGGAGGAGGCAAGAAATGCCCCCCGCCTCCTCCTCCGGCGAGCGCTTCTCTCTTCGCTTCCCCCCCCCAAACATTTTTTCTGTTATCATTAAAAACTGCTCACAGTATAGGCAGGACATTAATCCAAAAAAACCAGTAGAAAAATAACTGGTAACAAGTATCTAAACCTCTGATTTGTTATAGAGAAGTTCTTGTATGTCTGTAACCCTGTGCAGGCCTATTCTCAGCCCAAGCATTACTGCTTGAACTCACTCCTTATTACACACTGCTAAAGGTTCTTCTGTCCCCTGGCTTATGAAGCAAGATATCATTCCCCCCCCCTTTTTTCGGGGGGGAAATCTTACTAAGAGCTTCAGGAGGGAGATAGTGGATCAAGCGTATCCACTTTATATGAAGAAGTTCCCAGGTAGTAGGTGATGTCAAGGACCTCTCCCTGAGATACTCAATAGCTGCTGCCAGTTTTTTATTTTTATTTATTTATTTTTATTTTATTCATTCAATTTATACCCCGCCCTCCCCGCAAGCAGGCTCAGGGTGGCTAAGTAGACAACAGCTATCTAGATAGATCAATGTTCTGACACTACATAAGGCAGCTGTGTGTGTTCAGTATACCATTTATGAGGGTCTTGATAGTTCTGGTTGTACATATATATCAGCTGCAAACTGAATTCATTCAGTACCTGTGGGGACAAGGGGGCAGTGCTCTGTCATTTTCTGAACATCTGCATGGATTTACAGAGATGTGTGTTATGTGAGTGTGCGCCAATATGTCTACCACCTTCCTCTCAAATGTGAAACTGTAGGAACATTGCTTAATGTTTATTCACACTAAGAAATGTTTTTAAATGACATTTATAATCCCTCACAAAAGGCAAAATAGAGACAGGTACTAGAAACCTGAGCTGTCATAGATAAATAGTTAGTGTTGACACATACACAAGTATCCTTACATGAGATGGGGGGGGGAAGGCAAAAAAGAGACCAACAGTGAAATTTTCAGCAGAGTTACAGGCTTCTAAGGTCATTGACTTCAGTGGACTTAGAAGGGTGTAATTCTGCTTAGAATTGCACTGAAAATCTCTTAGAAAGTATTATTTAAAAGTATTATTCACTTCCAGAAATACTGGATACGGCTAAAATTGCAAGTCTGGCTAGGGTTGCCAGCCCACAGGGCCAGGCAGGGTAACCCCTGCTTATGGAGGCTTCAATCTGCCCTGGTCAGCTGACCAGTGGGGGAAGCTCCGCCACCAAGCCCCACCCCAAAGAGTGACCACTCTCCTGGTCACCCCTCTCCCTCCCCTCCTGCCCAATTTAAAGGACTTCAGCTGATCAGCTGAAGGGTCTTCTGTGAGCTGAACAATCCACAACTGCCCCTCTCCCTCCCTCCTGTTAGATTTAAAGGGTCCTCTGGCTGGTCGGCGGGCCATGTGGTCCCCGCTGACCAGCTGACTGTGTGTGTGGTCACTCTTGGGGGTGGAGCTTGGGGTCAGGGTTTGGGGGCATCCCCAAATCCCCCCACCAGAGCAATGAGGGGACCTGGCAACCCTACTTCTGGCCCCAGATCTCTGGCCAGGCAATGGGAGGCACCCAACCACTGCTTGGGGCTCACAGGGCCAGCTTACTGGCCACAGGCATTACAATTTTGGGTCCCCCCCATTCTATGTTAAACTCACAACTTGTAAATACACATTATATATCAATTTATTCTGATTTTATAAACAGAAACACAAGTATGGAATGTGTTTAAATTTCAAAGTGGTTAAATCAACCATAAGAGTTACTATTACTCAATCAGCAGAAGATGAACATGTTTGCTGCTCAAGACTATACTGCTCCAGAATCCTTTGGTGTGCATATATGTATAGGTACCCACCTGCTTAAACCTTAATATCTGCAAGGTTTCTGTTTTGCTCATAACAGAGTGAGGAAAAAATTATCTATCCATACACCTTGCCCCATAATGGTACAATAGATATAATGTATAACGAACTGTAGGAGAAATCAATTTGACCTCTTCTGACCCCAATTTTTCATTGGGTTCCATATGCCTTTTGAAAAGGAGTTTGAAAAAAGGGGTGTAGGAAAATAGGGCCAAGAGAAAAGTCCAATAAAAATAGTAAGGAGAATAAATAGAAATCAATCCATTAAAAAAAAATAGAGTGGGATAAAAGGGCAGAGAGGAGGACCTGTCAGTAGTATAACAAAAGGGAGAGAGAATAAAAAATAAATACACTTTGAAAGAGCAATCTGCCACTAAGGATTGAAGGGACTCTAGAGAACAGTTGATAAAAGGGTAATTCAGAACAGTGTGCTAACTTTATCAGAACTTTTCATTGAAAACATATAGAGCTAGACAGATTAAATGAAGTGCAAGATAAAGGTAGTGTATCTTTACGGCACTACGAAGCACCAATGGCCTTGCTAGCCTGCATGTGATTAGTTTGTGAGTGAAAGAGCTAGGAAATAACTTCTAAAGATTGAAGCTTCTACTTGAGTATTCATTCACTGTTAAACTTCTATATTTAATTAGTGCTTCTCATTGTGCATAGCCTTCTCAAAGATGACCGTTATGAGGAGCTAATCGAAATTCTGTCAATAAAGAACTTTAGGTTGCCTTAATGCAGAAGGATGGAAAACATATCAATCACATTTTTCTTTATGTTAGAAATTTTCTTTCAGACTCCCTAAGCCCTTTGTAAAAGGGAATATATTTAATAGAGACACTTCCCTAAACATTCTCACCCGAGTAGACATGTTAAAGGTATGGAAGTAGAATGAAGAGGGGAAAAAATATCCTAAGGAAAATTGGTTTTAGGGGAAATGGCCATATCAAGAGCAAGGTAACACTTTGTTCTATTTCTGTGACAAATATATACTATTAAATTACATTCACTTCAAAAATGATTTCCACAATACTGCCATAAACTGGAAACTAATATAATCCTAAAGTGATCAAAATTGATTTCTAAAAATGCAGGGAGATTTTCCTTGGCAAACTGCAATTCTAAACAGAGTTACTTCAGTCTAAACCTACTGATTTCACTGGGTTTTGATGGGAGTAATTCTGCTTAGGATTGCACTGAAAGGTACCTTTGTGTGTGTGAGGGGGGGAGGGGTCTTATTGCCTGTAACAGTGCTTCAGTTTTAATACAATCTCTCACTACTATTGACACCCTGGCATTCATCCGGTCTATAAATTGGTACATTTTAAAACAATGGTGCAAATAATGTAATGGTAAATCAGTTCCGTGGATAAAAAATATAATCGTTCATTTAAATCAATGAGAGATATAGATATTTACTTCTTCCATAGTTCAGGATACAGACCCAAGTGCTATGTCCAGAAACCACAAACTGTGTGCAAATCTCCAGCATCTATACAATCAGACCAAAGCAGAAAATTTATGAGAATGACAGATGAAATCTAAGAGAAGACTTTAAAAACAATTATACTTAAAGAATGGTGGATAGATTAAAATGGGAACTGACAATAGCTGCTGATAGACAAGAGCGTTTCAGTGGACACTTAGAATTCATGTTCAGCATGAAAGTATCTAACCACCACCTCTCCTTGATTCTGAATATTATAGCCCAGGACCCTAGAATACACATAATATAACAATGGCATCTTATGACTGAGACCAAAAAGCCTTCCAACATTTTTCCTCTCTTAACATCCCACTATGTTATTAGTCATCCTCTCTGTACTTGGGGTGAGTGTCTTTCTTGAATTCGTGTCTGCACAAAGAGACATTAAGCTATTTATTCTACAGGCAGACCTGTTTGATTATTTCTGAAAAAAAATTCTTGATTCTAATATACAGTTTTCTTTATTACTTATTTCAGTGATTAGTAGTCCCCTTTTCTATCACACAGGACTTCAGGATAACTAATAATATTCAGAAAACAACATCTAGGACAAAGAGCCTTGGCTTGTCCTGCCTCACAGTTGTTCCATAGACAATTAAATTGACGGTGTTTAGAATGTCACTGATAAAATTACCCTCCATCCTTACTGATCACAGTGACAGTTCTTAGTTGTGATTAGGGATGTGCATTCAGTTTGGCTGAGCCGAATATCTGGCCGAATACCCCTGATTCGGCCAGTTTGGTGTAGTGGATAAGTGTGTGAACTCTAATCTGGGAGAACCGGGTTTGATTCCCCACTCCTCCACTTGCACCTGCTGATGTGACCTTGGGTCAGTCACAAGCTCTGGCACAGCTGTTCCTGAAAGAGCAGCTTGTGTCAGAGATCTCTCAGCCCCACCCAGGGTGTCTGTTGTGGGGAGGGGAAGGGAAAGGAGTTTGTATGCCGCTCTGAGACTCCAAGTGAAGGGCGGGGTATAAATCCAATCTCTTCTTCTCTCTTCTTCTATTCGGCTTGGCCCTATTCAGCTGATCTGATTTGGCTGGCCGAATAGAAGCTGCTGAATACTTGCCAAATTATTTGGCAAGTATTCGACAGGTATTCGGATGGCTGAGTAACGACCAGTGAAAGGCAGGAAAGGGGTAAGTGAAAGTCTACTTACCCTCTTGCTGCCTTTCCTGCCAAAACTGGCCTTTTCCCTCCTCTGCTCTGGGTCCAGGGAGGAGGAGAGGGGGGGGAGGCCAGTTTCAGCCAATCACTGCCATGCATTTGTAGCTTGCAAATCATGTGCAGCCTTTGCAAGGTTGGTGTTGCTTAGCACACCACCTTCCTTGCTTGCATGGGGAGAGGGAGACTTGCAACTCTACCAATAGGGGTGAGTTGCATCCTCTTTGGGCCAATCACAGGACAGTGTCATTTTTTTTGAAACTGTCCTGTGCTTGGCCAGAGAGGATATAAGGAGTCCTGCCTAGGCTAGACTAATTGCTTTTCCTGCTTTCCTGGTGGCTGGCTGCCTGGCTGAGAGAGATAGTGTCCTGTAGCTGGTACACGGCCAGTCCAATGGTACCAACCCAGCGTGGTATCATGGCAGATCTTCAAGGGCCATCCTATTACCCAGTTGTTACCCACGCCATTGGTGGTGACTGTTCATAACTTGTATTTGTAAAGTATATCTGTTAATTTTTGTAAAAACATAACTCTTTAGGTTTGCCATACTATATTAGCCAGGAGAAGAGACACAAGCACATCTTAAAAGGTTTGTTTCCATCTCTAGGATAGCTGTATAAAACTTTCAGCTAGGGAGAAGCAGGATCACCAAGTTTTAAACCAGTCCAGTACCAAAAGGAAAAAACCTAAGGAAAGGACAGCTTAGGATTCTTTAAAAATCAAAATAGATATTTGGGGGGAGGGTCCTTAAAAAGGTGCCAGGCTCTGTCAGGTTCAGGTGTCAGTGCAGTTGGTTATTTGGGTGCCTAAACACCCTACCTACAGTCTGATTAGTCAGAGTTTGGCCCAGAGTGACACAATGAGTGGCAGGGAAGGAACACAGAGGGGCCCTGGGGGCAAGGCAAAGCAGAAGACCAGAGGAATGGAGGGGGAGGGTTAGGGAGAGGACTGCAGTTTCCCCTCCCCCATACCTCAGTGCAGGACCACTCCAGAGCCTTCTGGCACCACCCCAACCTCTGGCCAGAGTGGTGACATGAAGAAGCCATGCATGGTTCTCTTCCTGAAGAAGGCTCCTGGGGTGGCCCGAGCAGAGGTGCTTGAGGGTGCTGGCACTGGGCAGGGGTCTGCTGCTCAGGCAGTCCTTCCTCAAGCCATTGCTGCTGAGGCTCAGCAGCAGGAGGAGGGGCAGCAAGAGCTGTCTGTGGGGTCGATCTCTGGGAACATTTCATCACCAGAGATCACCCCACGGACTCCGAGATCTATGGAGAGACTGGAGCTGGATGGCTGCCACATGCCCACTGCTCCAGTCCCTCTAGGCTCCAGCAGACCTTCTGGGGAGGGACAAGAGGAGAGGCTGGAGGGGGCAGAGGAGGAAGAGATGGAGGAGGAGATGCACCCCAGGGTGCACCCATCTCAATGCCCTCCTCCCAGTCAGTGTTTTCCTTGTGTCAGCCCAAGACACGGTGTGTCTGCCCTGAGCTTTTCACAGGAGGAGGCTCATGTGGTGACTGGAGCTGCTGGTCAGCATGGTTCCTACTACACCTCCGACATCTGGAAGTATTTCTGGCTGTCGGAGGAACCACAGTATACACAGTGCCAGCTGTGTAGGGCCCGGATCAGCCATGGAAAGGACCTGTGCCATTTCAGGCCTCCCGGGATGTGGAACCACCACCAGGCAGAACTTCTTTGGGGGGAGAGATTTGCTGACACTGGGGCAGCCAGCCAGGAGGTGAGTCATGCAGCGACCACCTCCAGTGCTGTCCTACACTCAACGTGCCACACACAGGGGCCAACATCGGAGCCATCATCAGTAGGCAAGTAGAGGAGAGGGTAGGTAGTGACATTATCATGGGCTTCATGGTGACAGATGGTGGCTCCAACATGAAGGCAGGGGTCGAGGCAGTGGGCCAGATGCACATTCCCTGCACAGCCCACCTTCTCCACCTTTGGTGAGGGATGCCTTGGGCCAGGGATCAGAGAATCCCCGACATGTAGCCAGGCACCGCACTTACCTGCATCTCCTCCTGAAATGCCAGCACATTGAGGGCCACTTCTCATGCTTATCTGCTGCACGAGAAACAGACATTAAGTTGCAATGTGAACCTTAAGGGAGTTATGGGATGGTTGTGAATGGTTGTGTGAGTGTATATGAGTATGGTTGTAGATCACCGAATGATTGCATCTTAATTTCGTTGTACTATGTACAATGACAATAAAGTATATTATTATTACATTGATGGACGTGCTGGAGCACTGCCTATTTGGTGATGTCAGCACCCACTGGAACTCCACCTGTGCCATGCTGGAGCGCTTTGTGGAGAAGAAGAGAGCCTTGATTGCCCTGATCACAGAGACCGGGGTCATTTGGGAAGGGAGCCAACTCACCCAGGAGGAGTAGGTGATCATCTCTCAAACTGTGGAGTTTCTTGAGCCCTTCAAGACCCACACAGACATGCTCTCATCTGACACAGCAAGTTTGGCTCTGGTAGTCCCCATGTTCCACATGGCATGTGAGGGACTGGCCTTGTTGCTGGAGCCAGACACAGGATATGCAGATCTTGTTCCAGAGGTGTGTGCTCGGGTGAGGAGGCTGAAAGAAGGGCTTTGAGCTTGTCTTCACCAAACAGAAGGCATACATGTTGGTGACCATGTGTGACCCATGCATCAAGGGCAGGATCACTGAGTGGGTCAATTAGTTTAATTGCTGGAGAGAGTTACTCTCCCAGCAGGTTGAATGTAGGTAGGCTAGTGGGGTCATGTTGCCTGGAGCTGAGAAAGTGGGGGTGGGGGCAAAGCAGCACAGGGGCTTTTCTCATACCCTCCTACAAGCGTTCAGAGCGAGCATGTTTCACGTGTGGGCTTCATCATCAGCCCACATTGCTCTCGCCTGAACCCCTGGACAGTGGAGCAGTTGATCTTCCTCAAGGTCAACTTGCCACTGTTCAGCTTCCCAGACCTGGACTTTGAGGGTGACTGAGGTGAGCACAGTCTTTCTGTGCTTTCATCCCTTCTCAGTCTGTGCCGGGAAGTTTGGGGAGAAACGCTCTTACCAAAACTACAAGCAGAGAGAGAGTGACCACAGAGAGACCATTCCAATTGCCCCACCAACACCCCCCCGGCATTCTTTTACACAGGCTACCCTCCCCAGAACACCTCCATAGAGCCCCAGTAGCTGTGTGGCACTGGGTACCATCTATTCACCCCCCCCCCAAAAAAAACTGAACACTGCAAAAACATTTTTCACTCTAGCTAGTAGAATACAATTTAAAAAACCAGAAAAATCCACAGGAGTGCCACATAAATTGATTTTTTTTTCTTTGCAGGGGTGGGTGGTGGGCATTGGAAATGCTCCCTCTAAGCTGTGGAGTCCTGTGAGTAAAAATTCTACTTTGTGAGCTACCAGTGTTAAAGTTGTGAGCAGGCAGGTGATTTGGCTACTGCATAAATTAGTTTGCTCTGGAACCTGACCTAAGACAAAAATGTGTGAACCGAAAGTTAAAAACCTGTGAGCTAGCTGAGCTCACACCAACTCAGCTAAGTTTAGAAGGAAGACTGGTGGCGGGTGAGGGAGGGCCCATGATGAGAGGGGCAGCCACACCTAGGCTAAGGTTCCTCAAATGAGACAATGACAGTTGGTGCATTGCTGCAGAGAGAGGAGGATCAGGGTGGACAAACGGCAACACCCCTCCCTCCAGGCCCGTAGCCAGGATTTTTTAAGTTGGGGGGCATTTAAATTTCTTAGGGGGCACTGGCTAATTGAATTAAAGGAATACCTGGCTCCTTCCCTGCACCTGCCACTGCTCAGGAGACCTGGGCTGGATGGGATGTTGGGGGGCCTTGCCAGTAAATCAGGGGGCCTAGCCTTGAGATGCCCCACTGTAGCTACAGGCCTCCCTCCCTCTCTCTTTCTGAGGCCTTCCTTCCTTGGCTTGACTCAATGGGTAAGGGTATGCTTGTGGGCTGACTGGGAAGCAGTCCCACAAAATACTGCTACTCAGAATTTGAGTCTCTCTTTTTGGGGTGCTCCTCTGGCTCGCCTCCCTGTGGTGCACCCTGGGTCATGCTAAAGAGCTAGAACATCCCTCAGGTAGGCAATCCCAGGATCCCCCATCCACACTGCCTAGTGGACCATTGGCCAGACATGCAGTCCTTCTCAGGACTACTTGACAAGGAGTAAAGGGGAGGGGATACTCAGTCCTGTAGAGCTGGCATGTCCCACATTGGGTTCAGATGCTTGGAAGGGAGGAAGTAGTTGGGGAGGACCCAACCAGGGTAGGTAGGCTCTGAGTGCCACAAAGGTACACAGAGCCACGTTTCAAGTTTAACAGACTAATACTAGTCTCTTTATTGTGCTAGAACTACAATCTGGATAGGAAAGATGAGAGATAGGATAGAGGAGTACTGGCTAAGACTGAAGGCAGGTGTGGGACAGGTGAAAGGAGGAAAGAAGGTTGCTTCCCTGAGATCTCCATTCTACAAATCAAAGGGATAGTGAGTGACAGGAGAGAAAATACAGGAGGGAAAAGTTAATGTGAGAATGACTACCTAGCTCTCTGTCTCTCTTGCTGCGAAGTCTGGAGGAGGTTAACCCAGGGAAAGCACCTTCTTGACCTTGAACATGCCACATGCTGTGTATGGAAACTCCCAAGCAGTCCATCTGCAGTCCATCTGATCCTACAGGTGAGGTGACAAGCTAGGGGGGTGTCAGGGAGGAGAGAGATTAGATAAGGTTGTATGGAACCCACTTCCACCTATCATCCTTTCCCAGTTTCCCCAGATCTGCGGGGGGGGGGGGCTGTCTTGAAGCTTTTGAATGCAGTAATGCTGTACAAGTTGGCAGGCAGGGAGTGGCAGGCACAGGATTCTGTCGCCAGGCTGGCACTACTACATTCAATGCACTGGTTCTGCTGCCCTTTCAGAGAAGCCCCCAGTGAAAGAGAGTCTCTGATGGTACATAAGAACATAGGAGAAGCCAATGTTGGATCAGGCCAATGGCCCATCCAGTCCAACATTCTGTCACATAGAGGCCAAAAATACCAGGTGCCATCAGGAGGTCCATCAGCAGGGCAAGGACACTAGCAGCCCTCCCACCGTTGCCCCCCCCAGCACTAGAGCATCACTTGCCCCAGAGACCGTTCCTATCTATAGCTACTAGCCAGCCACTGATGGACCTCTCCTCTGCTCCAGCCTTCATATGTTTGTCCAATTCCCCCTTGAAGCTGTTCATGCTTGTAGCCAGCCACCACCACCACCACCTCCTGTTGCAGTGAGTGAAGTCCATGTGGGTGAAGAAGTACTTCCTTTGACCTGTTCACTTCCAACCCGACTGCTCAGCAATTTCATAGAGTGCCCAGTGCCCACAGTTTCTAGTATCATGAGAAAGGGAGAAAAGTACTTCTTTCTCTACCTGCTCCTTCCCATGCATAATCTTGTAAATCTCTATCATGTCACCCCGCAGTCCTCATTTCTCCAAGCTAAAGAGCCCCAAGCACCTTAGCCTATCTTCATAGGGAAAGTGTTCCAAACCTTTTATCATTCTGGTTGCCCTTTTCTGCACTTTTTCCAGTGCTATAAATATCCTTTGTGAGATGTGTGGTGAGTGGCAGTATTCCAATGAGGTTGCAGGGCCTGTATAAATGTTGGTGCTGTTGGTCTTTTGAGGTTTCTGTGTGGCACTGCCACAGTGCCACTTGTTCTGGAGTGTGCCACTTGTTCTCCTGGCAAACAAGCAACCTCCCAACAGCTCACTTTCCCTGAGATTCTCTGGGAGAGTCTGACTGCTGGGTGCCTGCTTGCCTGCCTTGCTGCTGAGTGCTGCTGGCTCGGTTTCCCTATTGGAAACAATGGAGGGAATGGGGGCAACCTGTTTGGGTGCCACTGGTCCAATTTCTTTGTGACTTCGGGGTTTATGTGGAGGGAGGCTCTAGAAGCTACCCTGAAAATTTAGAGCCTCTCCCTCAAACCCCCTCCCCCTCCACAGCCACTAACATCACTGTGGGAAGATTTCAACTTTTCCCCCAACATAGAGAACAATGGAGGGCAGGGGGGCAACCTGTTTGGGGGCCGTAGAATTGGACCCCCTGGTCCAATCTTTTTAGAACTTGATGGCTATTTTGGGGAGAGGTCCAGCAGCAACCCTGTGAGTTTGGAGCCTCTCCCTCAAACCCCCTCCCCCCCCCCAGGCCACCTGAAGTACTATTGGTGTATTGAGTGGACTTTTCTATTTGCGATTTACATTTGAATCCTTTGTTCTGTGACTCATGAACTTGGAACTTTTCCTATTTGCACAATTTTTTATGTGAATTTCAAGATTTGTATTAAGATTGTTTTGTATGTTTGCTATTGCTGATTATGCAAATAATTTGTAAGCATTATATTTAGTATTTTTGGAGGTTTAATCATATGGAGGATTTTTCCTTTTTTTGTATCTGATCCAGAAGGGGACAGATAACTACATCCAAAGAAGAGGCCCAGTGATGTTCCTGTCACAGAGCTCATTCAAAGAAAGATGGGTCCTGCTTGGTACTTGAGAGCACACCATGGAAGTCTAGGATTGCTGCACAGAGGCATGCAATGGCAAACCACTTCTGTTTTTGTTTCTTGCCTTGAAAATCCTACTGAGTCACCATAAGTCAGCTGTGATTTGATGGCACTTTCCATGATACTGACCATCATTTTGTAGTTTGCTTGGTTCCAGTCAAGCCATTTTCCCATCAGGAAAGAAAACAAAGAGCCTGTTGAAATTCTGTGTCATGTGCACATATTAAAACCCACACACGAAAACCCACAATGGAAATGCTATTTTTAGAATCATCTACTCTCTATTCCCCTGAGAAAATAGCTGCAAAGAAGGATAGTGAATGCTCACCCTGGATGAAGAATCTGTGCAGACCATATTGGCTTCGGTAATAACAGCAGCAACTGGTGCCAGCAAATCTGGCATTAGGGTCAAAGGCTAATCATCTGTGTACCTGGGATCAGCAAATCATGCCTGCTTAGTAATATTTGGAGGGTGTTTTTTTTAAACAAAAAGGGGGGTAGACACAATAATTGAAATGAGACTCAATTGGGGGGGTATTGTATAGCTGCAATTCCCATCAAATTTCTTGGCAACTAAAGAGGCAAAACTATCTAGTAACTATATTAAGAGCCCTGAGAGATCAGACCAAGGGTCCATCTAGTCTGTTTTACGGTTTCCAGCAGTTGCCAGCCAGATGCTACTGGGAAGCCCACATATTGAGTTTCAAAGCAACATTCCTCCTTCACTATTTGCCACCCAGCAACTGCTATTCAGAAGTGTACTGTCTTTGAACATGGAAGTTACACTTCACTGTCATAGCTAAGAGTTGTTGATAGATTATTTCCAGAAGGATCCATTCCCCACCATCTTTATAACAGCACTGAAACCAGTAGTGTAACACAGGGGCAATTTATCTCCAAAAGAAAGCAGAATATGGGGTGCCCTTGCTCTCTACTATGCCTCCATTGTTTTCTCTTTTTTCATCATTCAATTTTAAGCATTTCTACTCTTATTCCATTTTCCCAACACAGGGCTCCTTGATAATATTTCCTTCAATCTGATTTCCAACTGTTCAGAGATCTGTTTATTCACTTTCTTGGTTTGCAGCCCAATCCTTCTATATCCATTTTTGTTACCACCAAAGACAGCAGGAAGAGAAGTCAGATGGTATTTTTGCAGCCATTTGTTACTGCTTCACTGAAAATCCACAGTTCTTTGCACAGATTGTCATCTGCTGGGAGAATTCATGTTTTTCCACCTTTTCTTGTCAGCTTTAATTAAGAAAGTCTCTCTGTGTGTCGACATTTTACTGTATGTGTGCATAGAGAAGAGAAAAGTAGGAAAGTTATGTAACTCATAATTTGCCAGTGCAATGTTTTTTTTGCACATTTGATAATTACTTTGAGTGCAAAACTAGAATATCTCTGAGGATAAAGTTCAAGAACAAATGGAAGCAGATTGCTTGCAGTAAGGCTTTCTCATTCTGCCTTCACGGACTATGTGAAATAGTGACTATCAGAACTGGTATGGTGTAAGTAAGAAATTCTACCTGATCTTTCATGTGAATTGCAAGGTCAAAATCTGCAGCTGTGGAGTCTGCAGTTCCTACATAATTAATATGTGGGTTACCCAACAAGAACCCCATAAGATTTTCTCAATCAACCAGGCTAATCAATCTCTTTTTCAACTAATAGTCATCCTGAAAAGCCCAAATGTCTCTGTCAGCTATCCCTCATCCATTGCACAAATCTTCTTACCAGGCAATATGACAATTCATAGGCAGCAAGGCAGAAACAAGAAGTACAGAATGGATATACAGCTTCGTGGACAGCAACAACTGCATTCTCAAGAACACTTTCTGGGGAGTAAACCCCACTGAATAAAATAGGATTTAGTTCTGAGTAGGCCTGCTGCCTGCAGCTCTATAACAGATTAAAGAGCAGCTGTGAAAGAACAGAATCCAGCAATGCTGATTCCTACCAGAAAGGAAGGGAAGGATTGATTCCCCATCTTCCCACATAACCATAAAAGCAATACTTTTGTGTTTATCTGTGTTAAAGTATTTTGAGACACCTAACAAAACCACTGGAATCCTGACACTGCTCTGTCCACAATTAGATCACATATATAACATTGACTCAGACTTCCTCAGTTCTACAAAACCACCTGAATTACCTGCAACCAACTGTGGAGATTTAGAATCTTTTATGGAGAGACTGTGTGAAGGGCCTGAATCCTCAAAAATGCATTCCAGATAAGTTCTATTGGTTTCAATGAGATTAGTGCCAACATTTTCTCCAGCAAGGAACTGATTTTAGGAGTCAGGAAATTAAGCAGGTTCTTGATTGATTGAGATATTGTTCAGGAAGAGAGTGCTGGTGATCCTATGAATGCTCTTCACTGTAGAATATTGTTCATATCCATGTCACTGGAAAACAGGGATGCTGTGAACTTTTATGCATGCATGACAGAAAGGCAGACTTATCCTGCCGGACTCCTTTGAACCCATGGAACAGATGAGGAGAGCTCTTAACTGGATCATCTCAATGGTTACTGAAGTTCATGTTGAGCAGCTTTAAGCCTGCATAGTTGCTACTTATTCTACTGGGCTAGGTGGTTGTCTTCTTAGGGTCCTTGCAGTTCCAGTGCAGTCATTTTTTTTTTTTTGTAATGAAATTGCTGCTATTATACCATTACACTATTTGTACCATTCGACAACCATCCTGGAAGCATGCAGCAATAGCACTAATAGGCTTTGAAGGGTGTAATTGTTCTGAGTTTTGCACTGTTAAACTGCAGTAATTCTGCATAGGATTGTGCTGAGTCACCTCTAAATGGTAAGTCTCAATTCAAACTGAATGTTTTCGTTTTCACAATGGGTTTTTTAAAATTGAAGGCAGTGGCGAGAGAGGGCAGGACCAACTTCGGTGAAAAAGTCCTGTAACAGAATAGCACTTATCTGTGTTTTTCACTGCATTATTTATGTACTTCATTTATACCCACTTTTCTCCCCAATGGGGATCCAAAGCACAACATTCGCCTTCATTTTATCCTCACAACAACGCTGTGGAGTAGGTTAAGCTCACTGTGTGTGACCAGCCCAATGTCACCAAGCAAACTTCCATGGCAGAATGGGGGTTCAAATCTGATTCCCCTAGATTCTAGTTGAGGACTCTAACCAGTACACTACTACATCAGTAAAGTAAACTTCCATATATATTTTTATCCTGTTTGTACTATTGCACCATTCCATCAATAATATTTCCTAATGGTAAAATAACATAATGGTGTAATAGTGGCAATTTCACTGATGGGTATGGCAAGCAGTTCAGATGGATGTTGACTACCAGCACTATGCTTTACAGCTTATGTGAGTGTAAACCAAGAAATACAATTTGGTCCTGTTTGCAACTGTGATGTGAGTCAAACTGGCAAGTACTTGACCATCTCTGTGAGATGTATAGATTCAAATCTGCAACTATAAAATGCTTAGTGTTGACCCTGACACAGGGGTCTCCAGAATAACAAAACTATAGACAATAACTGCCAAAACAAAACTATAACATTAAAGCCTTTATAACATTAAAAATATTCTGGCATGGCTGTTGTTGAAAAAATGCGAGCCGCAACCCCCGCCAAGCCTGCACTGGCGGTGGAGGGCTGATTTGCCTCCTCGAGAGGCAGAAAGTAGAAGACACTGATAGGGGCGGAGCCAGCCTAATTAGGCCTGGCTCCTGCCCCCTACCTCACCAGTCCTTTGACGTGCTCGGCCCACCCTCCTGCCCTATTTTTAGTGCAGGTTTTACCGGTTGCCTTTTTGTGGGACCAGGTAGAGATATTTTGCCTCCATCATGTGGATGTGGATGTGGGTGTTTTTGCCTACCTTGCACTGACGATGGTGGTGTTGGTTTATTGGTTTTTTTTGGGGGGGCGGGTTGTTAATAGTATGGTTCACTTTAAGTTTGGCGGGGTAGCATGATCAGGATGGAAATGGTGAGCACCTGGGCATTGTTATAAAGGAACTGAAGGATCCTCCAGGAACGGCTTTTGGGCCTTTGCGGCTCAAGGCCAGGAAGGGGTGATCTTCCTTGGAACAATCTGGCTCGGCCTACCTTAGCGGGCCTTTGCAGCTTTTGGGGTGGTGGGTCAGGGTTTCTCTTGAACATGCCATGCTGCTGGTCGAAAGCTACCTTCAGTGGCTTGAGATCGGGGCAGGTGCATTGCCCAGAAGAAAATGAAGGCTGTCAGGATATTGACACCTATCATATTCCTCAGTACATTTCTGGCAACTCCTCTCCAGTAGTTGTTGCTATTAATTAATTAATTAATTAATTAATTAATTAATTAATTAATTAATTAATTAATTAATTAATTAATTAATTAATTAATTAATTAATTAAGTGGCCCTTGTTAAATCCACACTGGTGTCTGTCTCTTTATTCCAAATGAGGGGGCAAAGAGCAGTTCTGTCAGAGTTCTCTCAGCCCCACCTACCTCACAGGGTGTCTGTTGTGGGGAGGGGAAGGGAAAGGAGTTTGTAAGCTGCTCTGAGACTCCCTTGGGTAGTGAAGGGTGGGGTATAAATCCAATCTCTTCTTCTTCTTCTTCAGAATGAAAGGCAGAAACACTGCTTTTAGTGCTTAAGGGACTCTTTGTTCTTGAAATGTATTAATTCAAAATGGTGCTATAACTGCTTAGCTCCTCTGAATCTCACCCAGCGATCAAAGTTTCTCTCACCAATTCTTTCATAAGGTTCACAGTTTTCCTTAAACATAAATAATCACACTGCTTATTCATTATCTCCTCTATAAATTCTATTAGACTTTGAATCTTCATATCCTGGAAGTGCATCTGAAGCTAAATGAATCTCATTACACACTGTCCATGAATGTGATAATGGGGGGAAAGACACAAATCATCCACTGTCATAATTAACGGCTGACCTCTCCAATGATACAAACTTTAAGTTTGCACTACTGTTTTAAAATTGTATAAATTAATTTCTGGAAAGATTTTTTTTTGGCCGAAGTCCATACATTCATGGCAGTAATGATGCTTTCTTAATGCTGCTTTAAAATGGTAAAAAAGAGATAAACAATGAGATTTTTATCTATGTATTTGATAAATGAATGTCTTTGCAAAATTTTACAGCTTAAAAGGTTATTTACTTAACAGAGATTTTTCTGTATGTGTAAAGGTCAGATTTTTTTTTAGATTGCTGTTGAATTGCTTCTGCCTTTTAGTAAATCTTCCAAGATGGCTTCTCTCTTTGCAGTGTTGTCAAGGACATACAAGGACATGGCCTAAAGAAATCAAACAAGCAGCATAAATTCTTCTCTAGAATCTCATGGCTTGATCCATCAAAAGGGTATAGTCTATACAAATAGCAGGTCACAAGGTAAAAATTTTCCTAGACTGTACCATGTCAGCATGGATGTGGGGAGAGGGGATAGTGTTGCCATGCAAGACACCTATTGCGCCCTTATGAATAAAAACCTGGACTTTGCTAGCTGTGTGCAAAAGGGACTGAACTGTAACGTGACTCCAAGTGGTGCCAGTTATAGACACATGCCCAGAAGAAGGAAGCCTTCCTGTGAAATGATGTGCCTATGGTTCCTGTATGTCACCAACCCTCTTTCCTGCAGTACGATGGACCAGTTCCCTAGCCATGTATAGCACTGAGAAGTCAGGCAGTTGCCATGCCAGGGCAGAAGACAGGGGACTCATCCATGAAAAGTCTCCTTCCTTGCACGTAGGCAGCATTCTCTTCCCCCACCTAATACATCACGTAGTCGAATCTACAGCCAGAAGACAACAAGGGAACAATGGCTCTGGCTCATGAGCCATAATCCCATCAGGTGCCACTGTCCAGACTAGTTTTTCATTAGGTCCAACATTGTCCACCTACTTAGACCTTTGACCCCAGTGCCAGTCAGCATATTTTTGGGGACAGACCAGCAGGAGGTATGCCAAGAAAGGTGGCCAAGCCTAGCCCACCCCTCAAACTCCTTATAAAAGAGGACACCCAGCACCAGCTTGCTCTCTTGCATTCTCTCCCCCTTGACCCCCTCCTACCCTAAGCTTCTGACTCCTGGATGCACAGCCAGAGTCTTCTCATGCCCCTGCCAGTTCAGGACATGACCCTTCCCCAACATCCCATAGTCTCCCTCCTTTTTCTGAGTTTCGCTCCATCTAACTGCAGACAGGTAAAGTATTGCCCATCAACAGAACATCCTGCTAATGCAAATTATTCTATCTTCTATCTATATTTCCTAGATGCTGTATCATCTTCTATCTATATTTCCTAGATGCTGTATAACTGTGTGTGCTTGTATTATTGTATGTTTGAAATACCTTCAGTAAAGAAAACCATTTTATACTGACATCAGTCTCTGCGCCTAGTTTTTGGTGTGTCTGGAAGAAGCGGGACCCCTGTATACACAGATGCTTGCTCCCTCATTTGCCTATTGCCTGGTATAAGATTATAATTCCCCATATTAAATAGCGATCTGAGGCAATTTGGCTAACAATAGAATGGATGGACTACACAACTTAATATTCTCTTTCTCTCTCTCATTTACACACACACACCCTTTTTGGAGAGAATGGCAGAGAAAATAATCCCATCTGTGTGGGCTTTTATATAAATTTTCACCAGCAATATACAGTCCAAGAACAGTTCAGCCACATAATGTGTAGAAAGGACCATAAATAAATCAAGGATTTCAGTGGGAGGGCTACATACAGGAGAGAAACGTATTCAGAAATTATATGCTTTTTTTATTAGAAGTAAAGATGCAAGATGAAGTAGTTAAAACCTCTATGGTAAAATGGGCAAAAAACATAGGAGAAAATATGGATATAGACCAATGGACAAAAGTATGGAAAACCAATATAAAAATTACTAGAGCTACTGCATTTAAGGAAAATATTTAGAAAATGTTTTACAGATGGCATATGACACCAGATAGGTTAGCTAAATGTTATGCTAACATATCAAGTAATTGTTGGAAATGCAAATAAAACATTGGAATGCATTTTCATATGTGGTGGAAATGTGCTAAAACTAAAAAAATACTAGACTGAGATTTGGGAGATATTACAAGGAATATTAGGTATAAAGGTACCTTTTAAGCAGGAATTATTCCTATTAAATATAATCTTGGATACACACACACACACACACACATATATATATCATATATAAATCAGTTATATATATCTATATATATCTGTGTATATAAACTGATGTATATATGATGATGCATGTGGTAACCGCGGCTAAAATGTTATTTTCCAGATAATGGAAATCTGATAAACTTCCATCAAGGGAGGAATTTATACAAAAGCTGTTTGAAACAGCTAAAATGGATAAATTAACATTATTATTATAAGGGAAAAATGAAGAATTATTTGAGAAAAACTATACATTCTAGAACACATGGAGGTGCTTCTATAATTGGTATAATAGCGCAAATGATTGTAACCTAAAAATGTAATCCATAGAGCAAAGTATAGGTTAGAACATTGAGATAGCAGGTACAGATGTTGGTTTTAAGATACAAAAATGTGAGCTCATAGAAAATAATGATACGTGATATTGTATTAGAGAATATCTAAGAAGCAATTATTGGAAACTTAAGCATTTGATACCCCTGTTTGTGTTATATGTGTGTATGTTTGATTTGTTTGTTATGGGAAACAAAATACAATTCTACCCTTTGAGGACAGATTTTTATTAAAAAAAAGAAATTTTGGTTGAGATTTTATAAATGGCTTGGAAAATCAATGTAAAATCTAAAGTAAATCCAGTGTAATTATTCAACAATGCAAAATAGGTATACATTTAGATTGGAATGTAGATTGGAGGACTCTCTGGACTAAGATATATAGACAGTGTTTTATGTGTTCAATAAAATATTTTTTAAAAAAAGGATTTCAGTGGGAGGAATGAAACATGTGCCTAACACACTCTTATTGTTGGATCCCCAAGCATCGAGAATAAATCCACGTTTCCAAAGAAAGCAAAGTTTATTTCAAAGCATTGGAAAGACACTCAAACACGTATCCTTGTTAGAACTGGGTACAAGCAGTTAGGGCAAACATGATAAAGGGATTCAAGTTAGATACATAACCAATGGATAACGTTCCCGCTGGCGGGCAGGAGAAAACGGTTGCGCTCTCAGGGCCTGGGAACCAGGCGAACAGTAGACATAACACAGGTGCAGTTCTCAGGCTTGATAAGTAACAAGCTAGCAGCGAAGCATACTCTCCCCCTCACATCCTCCAGTTGGTTTACTTTGGCATTACAGCAGGAAAACACAATGGCCAGCTGGCAGGGACAGGGATCACATATGTACAACAGAAGTCACACAGAACACCATGGCAGCTTGCTGACATACTG